>NC_092640.1:16217515-16300015 GCF_039555335.1 Amphiura filiformis | reverse complement strand
TCTTTCTTTCTTTCTTTTTTTTTTTTTCTTTTTTCCTTTATGTTGCCAATTTACATTTACATTTATCAATGAACTAAAGGGAAACAATTGTTTTGTTTTATGATTTTTTTTGTTATTTCAGTAGGTATTTTTAACTGATTGTACTCTATATTTCCAATATGATTTAATTTTGATTAGTTTTAAATTGTTTTAAAAGTGAATTTTGAGATAATGCGCTTATAATAGCAATCATGTGTCAAATATGCCTTAAATAATGCATATATTACAGCGTTTTGATACCTAAAATATTTAGTTTGACAAAAATGACAATTAAAGTAACCAAAATATGCGCAATGTTATTTGTTTTAAATTAGTGCAAAAATCATGTCAATCGAGCAACGCGTTTGCGAGTTATGGTAATTTTACTGAAAGTAATAGATTATTTTTTTTTTTTTTTTATACAATCAAGTGCAAATTTCCCTGGGACACTTGTTCATATTTCGCGCCCTCTGTTCAATAAAACCGGTCATATGAAGTTCACCATGTGATTTTTTATTTGTATACAGGGTGTATCAAAATGATTGGTACCGGGCTATGTGACATTTTCAAAAATATATCAAAAATATGAAATTGCTAATTAATATAGTTTTTGTACTACAAATAGAAAGGGGCATATGTTAACTTATTGATCTATTAATCTGAAGTTGATAGGTTGATGCATCTTGGAGCTATTGTCATTTAAACGAAGATCGACGTAATCATGGTTTGACTTACAAAACACAAGATGAATAGGTTCACTGCTTGAACTATTTATTGCATACACACACTTCAATATCTCACCTCAGTATACATGACATAAAATTGCTTTACACATGCTTTTAGAAAGATGGTTCCTGAAGTCCCTGCCTTACGACTCTGGCGGTGTGAGGTGAAGCCCTATCTTGAAAGAACTTAACACCTGGGATGGGTCCATTCTGTAACTGCCCATATCAAATTTTGAAGCATTGCAAGTCATATCATGTTTGCATGGGAAACTGTCTCCTAAATCTTCTCTGCACTTCTCCATAGCTTCGTGTCGACCAGTGATTCTTAACTATGAATGCACACTGAAGTGTGGAATACTGTGGAGCCATTCCAATAACTTTTACCAGGTCTAAACTAACCTACACTGTCTACAGTCTATAGCCATTCTGCCACACCATCTACTTAGTAATCTCAATAATACAATTTAAATTACCGCCCTGGATGGTGTTGATACACAAACTTCTTTCACCCCACCTAAATTATTCAAGTCAATAGTATTACTCTCAAGCAATAAATATTGAAATATTGATTATATGAAAATATTTAACATTTCCATGATTTTCAACATATCATCCTCACAATGCTTTGACAATGGTGCGCTACTGATCCAGCGGTACGATGAAAAGAGTAAAAACACCTACTTTCCTTTAGAATCATGTAACTTCTGAATAGAATGTGCTATCTTTATGATCTAAAATTTCTAGAGAAGATAAAACTACTATAATTACAAATATTTAAACAATTAACCCCAAACTGGCACACACAATAGTAAAAAAATTCGGTAAAAATGAAAAGTCTTCGGTACCAATCATTTTGATACACCCTGTAGTTTCCAACCTATTTCGAATCCCCTCCTCCCCCACCAACCAATGTTGGAGCAAAAATATAGGCCATTTAAAAAATGAGGCGTTTGGTATACAACATTGAATAAGGGGTGCGGGAGGGTCATTGAACTATGAAAGTGTCCCAGCAAATTTGCACTTGATTGTATAGGGGATGCGAAAAAATAATCTATTAATATCAATAAAATCGCCATAACTCTCGAACGCGTTGCTCGATTTTCATATTTTTTTTAGTTTTGTCAAGATAATTTCATTATGCATTACATGATTAGCCAATTTTTTAAAAATGTATTAAAATAAACATTTTTTTTGAATATCTAACCCTGCAATGCATGCATTTTTCAAGGAATATTTGACACATTGATTGCTTATATTAGAGTGGACATATAAATTCTCCTTTGGTAGAATTTACAAACATAATAAAAGCAAACCAAATAAGAAATTAAGAAAATATAGAAATAAATAGAACAGAATCATGATGTTTGTCTCATCATTGATCTTTCAAACTCATTACCCTATTTTCAAATGCTATTATCGGAATGCACGTTAAACTCTTTAATATAGGCCTTCAACTACCCATCACAGACACGCTAATTCAACGTATAAACAATGCCATGCCAAAAAATGTATATACAATTATATACAATTACACATTTAAAATGTGCTTATTATTGGTATTCAAAAATTAAAAAAAAGAGATAAAGAGCAGGATTTAAAAGTAAACATATCGGCGACAATGAGCTTCGAACCGTAGCCCTCATGATCAGAAGGCAGTAAGCAAACCACTACACTATGGTTGAGCTGTTGTTATTCATGCGAATTTATTTATAACAAGGATAACAAGAATTAATGACGCAATAACGGTCTACCAGAATAATATAACTTAAAAAGTAATATATATTTATTTAACATTATGGTAGACCGTGCTCATTTGGCTTAAATGGAGGAATAATTACCAATAAACATATCAAAGTTAGGAAGGTATGTATAATGTGACCGTGTATATTCAAAATATACGTTAGATAAATGCTGAATACGACCAAAACATGAGTTTTAATGAATGATTTCATTGGATCGAAGCTCGATAACACAATACAGTAGCATTGCAATGATAGGATTAAATACGCTGAAATCGAGTGCAATTGTCATCAGTCTCCCGGTGGCATATAGTTACTGGCTTTGCTTCTCTCCCCGAGATCTCGAGTTCGAATCCATGTAATGCTATTTTTCTTTCTTTCTTTTTTTATTCTTTTGTCTTTTTTTGTCTTTCTTTCTTTCTTTCTTTTTCTTTCTTTCTTTCTTTTCTTTCTTTTTTCTTTTTTTTTTTTTTTTTTTTTTTTTTTTTTTTCTTTTTTTTTTCCTTTATGTTGCCAATTTACATTTACATTTATCAATGAACTAAAGGGAAACAATTGTTTTGTTTTATGATTTTTTTTGTTATTTCAGTAGGTATTTTTAACTGATTGTACTCTATATTTCCAATATGATTTAATTTTGATTAGTTTTAAATTGTTTTAAAAGTGAATTTTGAGATAATGCGCTTATAATAGCAATCATGTGTCAAATATGCCTTAAATAATGCATATATTACAGCGTTTTGATACCTAAAAATATTTAGTTTGACAAAAATGACAATTAAAGTAACCAAAATATGCGCAATGTTATTTGTTTTAAATTAGTGCAAAAATCATGTCAATCGAGCAACGCGTTTGCGAGTTATGGTAATTTTACTGAAAGTAATAGATTATTTTTTTTCTTCTTCAATACAATCAAGTGCAAATTTCCCTGGGACACTTGTTCATATTTCGCGCCCTCTGTTCAATAAAACCGGTCATATGAAGTTCACCATGTGATTTTTTATTTGTATACAGGGTGTATCAAAATGATTGGTACCGGGCTATGTGACATTTTCAAAAATATATCAAAAATATGAAATTGCTAATTAATATAGTTTTTGTACTACAAATAGAAAGGGGCATATGTTAACTTATTGATCTATTAATCTGAAGTTGATAGGTTGATGCATCTTGGAGCTATTGTCATTTAAACGAAGATCGACGTAATCATGGTTTGACTTACAAAACACAAGATGAATAGGTTCACTGCTTGAACTATTTATTGCATACACACACTTCAATATCTCACCTCAGTATACATGACATAAAATTGCTTTACACATGCTTTTAGAAAGATGGTTCCTGAAGTCCCTGCCTTACGACTCTGGCGGTGTGAGGTGAAGCCCTATCTTGAAAGAACTTAACACCTGGGATGGGTCCATTCTGTAACTGCCCATATCAAATTTTGAAGCATTGCAAGTCATATCATGTTTGCATGGGAAACTGTCTCCTAAATCTTCTCTGCACTTCTCCATAGCTTCGTGTCGACCAGTGATTCTTAACTATGAATGCACACTGAAGTGTGGAATACTGTGGAGCCATTCCAATAACTTTTACCAGGTCTAAACTAACCTACACTGTCTACAGTCTATAGCCATTCTGCCACACCATCTACTTAGTAATCTCAATAATACAATTTAAATTACCGCCCTGGATGGTGTTGATACACAAACTTCTTTCACCCCACCTAAATTATTCAAGTCAATAGTATTACTCTCAAGCAATAAATATTGAAATATTGATTATATGAAAATATTTAACATTTCCATGATTTTCAACATATCATCCTCACAATGCTTTGACAATGGTGCGCTACTGATCCAGCGGTACGATGAAAAGAGTAAAAACACCTACTTTCCTTTAGAATCATGTAACTTCTGAATAGAATGTGCTATCTTTATGATCTAAAATTTCTAGAGAAGATAAAACTACTATAATTACAAATATTTAAACAATTAACCCCAAACTGGCACACACAATAGTAAAAAAATTCGGTAAAAATGAAAAGTCTTCGGTACCAATCATTTTGATACACCCTGTAGTTTCCAACCTATTTCGAATCCCCTCCCCCCCCCACCAACCAATGTTGGAGCAAAAATATAGGCCATTTAAAAAATGAGGCGTTTGGTATACAACATTGAATAAGGGGTGCGGGGAGGGTCATTGAACTATGAAAGTGTCCCAGCAAATTTGCACTTGATTGTAGGTGTTGGCCAATCCTAGCTCTAAGGGATTGTTTTGTTTCTCCAATCGACCTAACTCAGTCACCTGATGATGTCCGATGACGTCGTGTTAACGAAACGTACGTAAGTTCCAGTATTTGATTTATTTCTGTACTCTTTATTTACCAACTGGATGAATAATCTACACCAAGATGATATACCAATTCATTCATCATGCGATTTTACATTAACAAGTGATGCGTAATTCCCGATGCGTATAATTCCCACCTTAAGGCTACATGCTCTTTTTGGTTGAAATTTTTGGCGGGAAATAATCCAGCACAAATATTAAAGTAATCTTTTCCCACAACTAAATATCATAGTCAGGAAATTAATGATGCATCTGGTAGCTTACATCATAACTTTCATATACTTTAGTTGCAATTATCCCAGAAAATTCTTGATTTGTTTTTACAGAGTCTTGAATTGACGAGGTTTATAATCAAAAAACGTCACTCGGTGTATTTTGAAATTCGAGGCCATGCATAACTCTTCTCAAATTAGCCCCAAATCATAATTTATTATATACACGTGTAGCAAACATCAATGGGAATAATTGGACGTTGTTTGCGGAGCCTAAATTTGATTTGATTTCACAATATTTCTAGTGTGAGAATTTTGACCTGTCAATCCCTTTTCGGATTTCGCATCCGAATTCAATAAAATATGATATTTTGAATAAATAATGAGTACGCTTACCTTTCTGCAACACTTCCCGGTACCATTACGCATCTGGTGACAGCCTATATTTTGGCTGAAAACAGTCCCTTCCTATCATTTTTGAACAAAATATGCCTCGAAATTTTGTAAGTGTACTGAATACCAGGATCACAGATCACAGATAAAGATGAAGATTTTGTTTGCCTTCACTGTAAAAGATTTACCGTAAAATTTACGGTTAAATGTCAGCAACCCAACTGCCAGTCATTTTGTAACATTTCTGTAAAATACCGTTTTTATGAATAATATCGGAGGTTACCATGGTTACCAACACCAAATTTGGGACATCTGCTGTAGCTTGTAAACTTGTAACAATTTTTGTTGTTGAAATTTAGTGTTAAAATCATCATAATATTATATATTCAACTCCATGAATAAAATTGATGTGGTATATAAAATTATCTTCTGATTTAGTTCCATATAATATAATGCTTTAGGGTAAAAGGCAAAAACTAATTGTGTGAAATACACGTTTCGGGAAGTACCGTACAAAATACCTTAGAGTGTTGATTTGATCAAAGACTGAATTTAAACTAGCGTCTACGTCTGACGTCACTGTCAATCAAAAAACCCACGACTATTGGTTGGTTAGTAGTTCGTAAAAGAAACTTTTCTAAGCATTGTTGACACACGGTACCTTCAGTAAAGGAAGTTTCTAATTACTAAGACCTAAGTTTTGAGACGGTTTTAGTTGCACTATTAACAAAAATGACGCTCAGAACTTTTGATCATAATGACAAATCGTAAACAAATCGTTTCTAAGTTTGATTAACAGGTGATGTCAGACGCAAACTAGAATTTTTAATTCAGTCTCCAATTGTAGGCATTGTTGTCGCGGTGCCTGCAGAATAGCCTGCTTCCTATTTATACCAAATGCCTAGCTTATGAGGTGGTTTGTATATTTGAATGTGCAAGATTACCCACAAGGCACGCTGTTTTACCGCCACGTTCAAACATTTCAATCATCACGAAAAATCATTTTTGAGTTTGATTCACTGGTGACGTCAGACGCAAACTAGTATTTTCATCTCGGGCTCAAGTTATATAATTTTGGGATATATCGACTGATATGATATATATTTATTCTAAATGTTGACGCCTTTAATTTCACCTGGTTGATTGTTATCGTACTAAATACTAAATTTACCCATGTGAAAATCAATGTGAAAAACAATAGCAAAATTGTACATCTGTCCAGTTTAAATGCTGTAATGGTAAAGCATAAATGCTGCTAGCAAACTACTAGCCAGGAAATAGAATTGCTGACGGATTGAAATATACTTCGTTGGATACTACAAAGCAATATAAAGGTAGGTGTTCCTCATTATGTTTTAGTTTCGAATAAATAGAACGTAACATGTATTGTGTGATGTATTAAATAGTCACGAAATAAGCGTTTGAAATCACTAGGTATCACTGGTACTAGAAACAAGCACAGGACCATTGTATTACCAGGCTGTTTATCTTAGAACCTTTGTGCATAGACAGCTTTTGCACTGTCTGTGGCTATAGAAGGTCCGAAATCCAAAGCCCCACTACTCCACTAAGTGCAAGACAAATGTGTCAAATAATTGCAAACGATGATAGTGAGGACATGTACATGTATACATGTAAGAACGATAAAAGTGTAGTTAGTGAACGATAGTGACGTGTCTACATGCATACATTAAAGAAGTGAACGATGATAATGAGGACGTGTACATGTATACATTAAAGAAGTGAACGATGATAATGAGGACGTGTACATGTATACATTAAAGAAGTGGACGATGAGGACGTGTACATGCATACATTAAAGAAGTGGACGATGATAGTGAGGACGTGGATATGTATACATTAAAGAAGTGAACGATGATAGTGAGGACGTGTACATGTATACATTAAAGAAGTGAACGATGATAGACGTGTACATGCATACATTAAAGAAGTGAACGATGATAGTGAAGAAGTGGACGATGATAGTGAGGACGTGGATATGTATACATTAAAGAAGTGAACGATGATAGTGAGGACGTGTACATGCATACATTAAAGAAGTGAACGATGATAGTGAGGACATGTACATGCATACATTAAAGAGTGAACGATGCGGACGTGTACATGCATACATTATAGAAGTGGACGATGATAGTGAAGACGTGTACATGCATACATTAAAGAAGTGAACGATGATAGTGAGGACGTGTACATGTATACATTAAAGAAGTGAACGATGATAGTGAGGACGTGTACATGCATACATTAAAGAAGTGGACGATGATAATGAGGACGTGTACATGTATACATTAAAGAAGTGAACGATGATAGTGAGGACGTGTACATGCATACATTAAAGAATTGGACGATGATAATGAGGACGTGTACATGTATACATTAAAGAAGTGAACGATGATAGTGAGGACGTGTACATGCATACATTAAAGAAGTGAACGATGATAATGAGGACGTGTACATGTATACATTAAAGAAGTGAACGATGATAGTGAGGACGTGTACATGCCTACATTATAAAAGTGGACGATGATAGTGAGGACGTGTACATGCATACATTATAAAAGTGGACGATGATAGTGAGGACGTGTACATGCATACATTAAAGAAGTGAACGATGATAGTGAGGACGTGTACATATGCATACATTAAGAGTGAACGATGATAATGAGGACGTGTACATGCCTACATTAAAGAAGTGAACGATGATAGTGAGGACGTACGTGTACATGCATACATTATAGAAGTGGACGATGATAGTGAGGACGTGTACATGCATACATTATAAAAGTGGACGATGATAGTGAGGACGTGTACAATGCATACATTAAAGTAGTGAACGATGATAGTGAGGACGTGTACATGCATAGCCTATATTAAAGAAGTGAACGATGATAATGAGGACGTGAACATGCATACATTAAAGAATTGGACGATGATAGTGAGGACGTGTACATGCATAGCCTATATTAAAGAAGTGAACGATGATAGTGAGGACGTGTACATGTATACATTAAAGAATTGGACGATGATAGTGAGGACGTGTACATGCATACATTAAAGAAGTGAACGATGATAGTGAGGATGTGTACATGTATACATTAAAGAATTGGACGATGATAGTGAGGACGTGTACATGCATACATTAAAGAAGTGAACGATGATAGTGAGGACGTGTACATGCCTACATTAAAGAAGTGAACGATGATAGTGAGGACGTGTACATGTATACATTAAAGAAGTGAACGATGATAGTGAGGACGTGTACATGC
This sequence comes from Amphiura filiformis, assembly GCF_039555335.1. Classification (NCBI taxonomy): domain Eukaryota; kingdom Metazoa; phylum Echinodermata; class Ophiuroidea; order Amphilepidida; family Amphiuridae; genus Amphiura; species Amphiura filiformis. The sequence continues at coordinate 16,291,289 of NC_092640.1, read as the reverse complement.
CTACATTAAAGAAGTGAACGATGATAGTGAGGACGTACGTGTACATGCATACATTATAGAAGTGGACGATGATAGTGAGGACGTGTACATGCATACATTATAAAAGTGGACGATGATAGTGAGGACGTGTACAATGCATACATTAAAGTAGTGAACGATGATAGTGAGGACGTGTACATGCATAGCCTATATTAAAGAAGTGAACGATGATAATGAGGACGTGAACATGCATACATTAAAGAATTGGACGATGATAGTGAGGACGTGTACATGCATAGCCTATATTAAAGAAGTGAACGATGATAGTGAGGACGTGTACATGTATACATTAAAGAATTGGACGATGATAGTGAGGACGTGTACATGCATACATTAAAGAAGTGAACGATGATAGTGAGGATGTGTACATGTATACATTAAAGAATTGGACGATGATAGTGAGGACGTGTACATGCATACATTAAAGAAGTGAACGATGATAATGAGGACGTGTACATGTATACATTAAAGAAGTGAACGATGATAGTGAGGACGTGTACATGCCTACATTATAAAAGTGGGCGATGATAGTGAGGACGTGTACATGCATACATTAAAGAAGTGAACGATGGTAGTAAGGACGTGTACATGCATACATTAAAGAAGTGAACGATGATAGTGAGGACGTGTACATATGCATACATTAAGAGTGAACGATGATAATGAGGACGTGTACATGCCTACATTAAAGAAGTGAACGATGATAGTGAGGACGTACGTGTACATGCATACATTATAGAAGTGGACGATGATAGTGAGGACGTGTACATGCATACATTATAAAAGTGGACGATGATAGTGAGGACGTGTACAATGCATACATTAAAGTAGTGAACGATGATAGTGAGGACGTGTACATGCATAGCCTATATTAAAGAAGTGAACGATGATAATGAGGACGTGAACATGCATACATTAAAGAATTGGACGATGATAGTGAGGACGTGTACATGCATAGCCTATATTAAAGAAGTGAACGATGATAGTGAGGACGTGTACATGTATACATTAAAGAATTGGACGATGATAGTGAGGACGTGTACATGCATACATTAAAGAAGTGAACGATGATAGTGAGGATGTATACATGTATACATTAAAGAATTGGACGATGATAGTGAGGACGTGTACATGCATACATTAAAGAAGTGAACGATGATAGTGAGGACGTGTACATGCCTACATTAAAGAAGTGAACGATGATAGTGAGGACGTGTACATGCATACATTAAAGAAGTGAACGATGATAATGAGGACGTGTACATGCATACATTAAAGAAGTGAACGATGATAGTGAGGACGTGTACATGTATACATTATAGAAGTGGACGATGATAGTGAGGACGTGTACATGCATACATTAAAGAAGTGAACGATGATAGTGAGGACGTGTACATGCATACATTATAGAAGTGGACGATGATAGTGAGGACGTGTACATGCATACATTAAAGAATTGGACGATGATAGTGAGGACGTGTACATGCATACATTAAAGAAGTCGATGATAGTGAGGACGTGTACATGCATACATTATAGAAGTGGACGATGATAGTGAGGACGTGTACATGCCTACATTAAAGAAATGAACGATGATAGTGAGGACGTGTACATGCATACATTAAAGAAGTGAACGATGATAGTGAGGACGTGTACATGCCTACATTAAAGAAGTGAACGATGATAATGAGGACGTGTACATGTATACATGTAGGAAGTGACAATACTTTGAAATTTCATGTTATCTACATTATACCTTTATTATAATAAGTGATAATTTGTGGACTTATTTAAAATACTTAAAAGGGCATTTCGTGATCCACAGCCTCATCCCCCCACTTTTCTCAAAAAAAAGTTGAGATTTTTACATCACTGGAAACCTCTGGCTACATAATGTTTATGTACAAAATATTTCTTGCAGATTAATTCGTTTAGCAAAGATATCGTGAAATTTGAATTTCGTTCTGGTGCACCAGAACGAAATTACAACGCATTGTCTATGGAGCAGTGTAATACACATGCATAACTCGCGAACGCAAAATCGGAATCAACTGAAATTTTGGGAATAGGTTTTTTTCGTGGATATCTAATGAAAAATGACATAAATCGAGGCTGCTAGGATCACGAAATACTCCTTTAATGCGGATGTAATACAGTAACTTTAAATGTTTTTTTTTTAATGTTGATACTTCATGAAATTTAGTCCAAGGATAAATATAATACATTACATATCTCACACACGTTATTTGATTGATTTCTAATAAATTATGCTTTCACTTCGGCGTACTAAAATAATGGACCATGTTCAATATTCAATTACAATACAATTCATTCCAACTATGTAAACATATGTGGGAAGCTATTATTTATTATCTCCGATGTCACATATACTGTTCAACGGATAACATTTTGTTCAATGAAAATAATCATTAATTCTTTTAATTAAAATAATATATTTGTTTTTCTCTTGAAAGTTGAAGAACATGCCATTAAAAAAATAACACTGACCAAAATCAGAAGCAAAAACGTACTTCAAATTTATATAGAATTGAATCACACAGTATACACAGTATACACAAATTAGCCAAACGTGAATCACACAGTATACACAAATTAGCCAAACGTGTCAAACGTGTCAAACGTTTAATATATTGCTTAAGGTATTTTATTTGTTAATTAAATCAACTCACATGGTGCTGGTCACGCTCTCTTTATATCTTTGATTTGATATTTGAAACTATGTGCTTTGATCTTTTATAATGTTTTTGCTTGTGTCAGATATGCTTGTTATTATCATGTTTAAGTTAAGTATTTCTGTATTTGTAGCTTAAGGTATTTTATTGTTCAGCGCCCAGAGGCTGTCAGCGTTGGGCGCTATATTAAGTCTCTCTTATTATTATTATTATTAAACGTGTAAACTTCGATTTCGCAGTTCAATAATCAATAATTTTCCGTAAAACGCTCATCAAACTCATCGGGTATCCGAAATTTGCATCAAATTACAAACCTCGATTTATTGTCAAAATCGATCGAAATGAAAAACGTATTAAATTTCTGTACAATTCAGTACTCCAGTCGTATGGTGGTGCATCATCAGTGAACTGATCATGCACCTGTGAAAAAAAGAAGTAAATTTGGCACAGATGTATAGAGTATGATATGCTGAATTATTTGGGATATGTCGCAAGGTGAAAATTTCAATTAAGAGTTTAATTATTTGGGTTGAAATATACCTTTTTTGTGATTTTTGCCTAATTTTCACCCAAAAAGTCAATATCAAAAATTCTATCTCTGCAAAGTAAAGTGATATAAAAATTGCAGTGGCTAATACTCACAAACTATCAAATTAAAAATAAACATATTAAAAAATATCACCATAATGTTATTGTGAAATTCAATAGAAAAAGTGAGCTTTTAATTACCTCACCTAATTTTGATGAAATTGTACACATACATATCCAAAGAGCTTCATGTACAAGACGTATGTACGCTCCATTCTTTTCATCTTTTTACATTTAGATCATTTTATGTAACCAAGGTAACCAAGGTATGAATCCGATATATCTTCTTATCGTATTATTACCAAACTGCCCAATATGGTGACTAAGACTTGGATTAACATTGTTTTATCATATTACTATTGCTTTACAGACTCTTTAGAATGTTTCGAGATATAGCAGTGGCGATTTTCTTCACTAGTTTTGTTTGTGTTAGGAGTCAAAACCTTTTTACTTCATTTGACAAATTAAAACCATTGATAACTACAGAAGAAAAGCTGTTAGAACACGTAAGCGAATATATTGAAAACGAAGAAGACAAAATTGAGACAATGAAACAGTAAGGGTTTTAACTTATTACCTGTGTTAGTTTGTATTTATGTTACTTCGTCTGGGATATAAAAAAAATGTATAAAATGCATTGAGTAAAACACACTTATCCATTTTCTTTGGGACGCATATTTAAAGCGTGGCACACATGATGCAGTCATGCCTACAGTAGAATTCACCACGACCTTTGCAGGACTTAAACCCCATTAAAAGCTATTAAACCAAGATAACACTCATTGAAAACAGCTCAACTGATTAAATCATATCTTCTCTGGTTAAATCCACACAACATATGTTTCTGCTTTACATGTACAATGGAGCAATGAGCTGGTATTATAGTTTCAGTTGGGTGAACGATTATAAAGCGAACGCTAGAGAACAATTCTGTGTGGGCTTTTGTTTACGAAATGAGACAATACTCTGCTTATTGTTAACCAGCGTTCTTGAAAATGAGAAGCATGGTGGTTTGCAGACTTAACACGGTTTGAAAATAATTTCTTCATATTTTTGGTGTTATCTGTCGTTTACATATCCTTCCTAAAACACCAAAGTACGAATATTTCCAATCACCTAAATTAGCTAAACATTTAGGACATGTTACAAAACTATATTTTGTAGAATTTCAGAAGAGTACTTTTAATATTGGCCGGTTATTTTTCACACAGCGACGTTAACTATGCAATTACCCATACTTCTAACATATGCTATTTGTAGAGGTTACGCGTCAATGGTAAGAGCACTGTGTATTGTGTATAGGAAAACGGACAGTAACTGCAGTATGACTGGTTAATCTGAATAATCTCTTTGCCTTTGGCGTGAGAGATCCCGGTTCAAAATCTCTACAGGACTAGTTTCTTTTAATTATTTAATAGTAATAATTCAATTATCTCGCCTCGTGACTCATCTGGAAAAGGCACGGCAGATGACCCGTGATAAAGACCTCGTTACAGTCGGTTTCGATCAGTGTAACACCCGATTGTCGGCTACACTTGCCCGTCCTGTAGAGATGCACAGAAACGCTATCTACGGCGACTTGTCTTTTGTGATGTATCGGCAGCGTTATCTCCCCGTATATATCCCCGATTTCAGCTGTTAATGCCTAGATATGATTGACATAAAAAGTTACAATAAAGTAACAATTAAATCTGCACACAAAGTAACGCAGCTGTTATAAATACGCCTATAGCTTAAGAACTAATAATTACTTCCACAATATTTCTACATAGAAAGAAGGACGATTTATTTACGCGAATTTTGATACCCCATTTGTCAAATGTCGTTCATTATTAACAACACAGTAGTGCTTTTAAATAAAAGAAAAATACCCTCCTTTTATCTTCGCGCTGACTTCAAATCAATACAAATAGCTGCAACTTTTTAATTCGGGTAGTGTTATTTAAAAACACTGCTGCGTTGTTAATATTAAACAAAATGGGGTATCAAAATGCACGTAAATCAATCGTCCTTCTTTCTATGTTGAAATATTGTGAACACAAATTATTAGTTCTGACGCTATATGTGTATTTATAACAGAGCTGCGTTACTTTTTGTGCATTATAAAGCATCACAGAAATCAGTGATCAGTGATTTAAAGGGTGTTGTGTATGTAATTCATAAATGTAAAGGATCTTGATTTTGACTATTTGCTTTAATCTTTTCCATTCGAAGCATCTAAACTGATATTTTCAATAATGTTAGTCTCTTGTCAGAGATAAAGAAAGAGAGGGGTATGAAAACTGACCTTGGGAATCCAGTTCAATCTTATATGCTGATAAGAAGACTAAGAAAACAATGGATTAAAATGGACGAGTTGATTGGCTCCAATAAAAATGCAGAAGGTATGTTTGTCTTCACAGATGGATAAAAACACAAAAGTGCCACTCCTCTTAGGACCGCTTCTTACCACTTTTTCTACGTGGAATATTCGATGCAACAAGTATTCGTTATTCAATCTGTTTCAAGTAATTGACCTTTTCGGTAAACCCCATAAGGCTTTGCGAGTACACCTGAGACCTCGTCATTTGACGTCACACCGATCTGCGCCGATGCGCACATCGTTTTCAGTTCTCAGGTGTACTCGCAAAGGCTAATGGGATTTACCGAAAAGGTCAATTGCTATTTGGCAACGAATAATGTAGGCCAGTGTAAAATAATATACTTGGTGATGGCGATAGTAAATACCTTTGCCGTCAACATACATTCGTAAGAAGGTTTTAACAACAAATTTGAAATCAGACAAGGGACACCGAAAGTATGGTATACTGTCATGCCGCTTGCCGCTGAGCGGCGCACAATGGAACAAATTTGTGCCAAAATTAAAAACAAAGCATTGCATTTTTATATACCTCAATGGACAGCATTTTGAATTCGTATGAAGTCTTTAAAGTACTGTTCTCTGATTGGTCGAAATTAACTTTCATAAAATGTCCATTTTAAACATATGTTTATGTATTATTGAAGTTATTGTAACATTGTGGTTTCAAACTAATAGATTAATAGGTCTATGGATTCACAGGATGTATAACAGTTACTTATTATGCAAATGAGCCAATTCATGCTCATACCAGGGCAGCGACACTACCTAATTTGCATATCCAAATGACCCGTCTCCTCCGCAGCCAATTTGGTTCCGCTCCATCGAAATCAAGTCACGGAGGAGACTACCCTCCTTTGTGTTTGTTCATTTGTGTGTGGAGAGCCCTTTTTGGAGTCCGGAATGACTTAGGCTACGCTCTCAGCTAGAGTCCGACGCTGCATTGCACTAGAAATACCTTTTCTGTGAAATCGCTATAGAGCCAACCGGGAGCACGTATTCGTTTTGAAAATATAGCATTAAAAGTAGTATCACCCTGGTGGCCCCCGTGCAGTGGAAAACCTTAATTCTTTCATTAAAAGGAAATGAAAATTAAAAAAACACAGATCTACCTGTCTCAAATATGAATGAATTTTAAGAAACATACGGGGTATGATGAACATTGACCTGACGCCATGATAGTAGGATCTATTAGTCGTTTTATATACAATGTATATACCGTATTGTCATAATACCAATATTTGTCATTATATATAATGAGTAATATTTAGCAACGTAAATGTGCAGTTCATATGCACAAACGAATACTGATCTTTATGATATTCAGGTTTTGTACATCACATATAACATGTCACATAGGAGGTCATACGTGTTGACCTTCATCTATTGTATTTGTTCATCTGTGTATGGAGAGGATTAGCGCCATTAAACGCCATTAAAACTCCATCAGTATTAGGGCGTAGTTCAGTGAACTCACCGGATTGCTATTCCAAGTACTTTGATAATACAGATAATCATGTATTAATGGGTCGAGGCGATTGCATAGAAAAACCTAATAAATTATTCATAACAGTTACGTAATCAATCGATAGTGCGGACACTTTTCATTTGTAAACCACCAAAATTCGTGATCTTTTAGCGTTGGAAAAGAAACCACGTGAATAGAGTGCCCTCTCAAGAATATCAACTCTCTGCTCATACATTACAGCAGTCATCGCCGTAAACCAGAGTGTCTAGAATGCTGCTAAAATAAGAACAATTTTAATGATAATTTATTACACATTCTATGGAAGCGTGGTTACCTTTTTGAAATCGCCGAGTGGGAGGGTTTTCAATGAAATATTTTTTGTGTAAAAACTGAAGCATCATAATGTATAAAAAAATATTTGAATATTAACTGTACATCATGACGATTCGTGAACCGCAATGGTGCTAAAGTTTATGTGGTTTAGAAAGCATAGAATTTTATTTCAATTTTATATACGCCAAAATATTTTCTGAATTGAGTGGAAATTAACACCGAATTGATGTTGAAAATTTTATGTAATTTTTACATAGGTCCCCACTAAAAATTACTGTTTCGTCTTTATGGGAATCTAATCTCCCAAATCTGGAAGAAACTTTTGGGGGCCTACGTGGAATTATCCGATGAATTGCAAAAATCCAGACCGTTTATACACGAAAAATGGTAGACCCACATGTATATCCGGTATAATATAGGAGTATAGCACGTGCAGCCCATGCAGCGAGTTCAAATCGATAATGTATATTGTGCCCATTAAATGTCGGATTTCTGTATGTGTAGAACACACAGTTATCAACTATTGAGCGCTATTAATACACATTGATGTTTTTAAGCAAATAAAATTCTAAAATATGGTACGTTTTCTGCCTTTGCTTGTCACGTGGTAGGCCTTAGTTGCGATTATAATGTTCAAATAAGTTTCAAGATGGATACCAAGAAGACAAGTGGCCGAGCGGTCTAAGGCGCTAGGCTCTTAAAGTATCCATGATAGCGGTGCGCCGTGGGTTCGAACCCCGCCTCTGTCAAACTTAATTTTTGTCAATTTCATATTGGGGAAATGTGGCTGGGAGAATTTATGTATGGCGTGGAATGGTGTGCTCATACATGTACACCACTCCTCCCTACGCCGTACATAAATTCTCCCAGCCACATTTCCCTAATATGAATTCCCCCCTAATATGAAATTAAAAAAGGAAGTAAATTAAGTTGGACAGAGGTGTGGCTCGAACCCACGCCGCGCCGCTATTTATGGATACAGCATTGGTCTACTTCCAGCGCCTTAGATCGCTCGACTATCTGACTTGTTGGCAACTGCGAGACTTATTTGAACATATAATCGCAACTTCATATCACGTGACAAGCAAAGACAGAAAACGTACCATATTTTGAAAAAATTTAGATTTACCAAAAAAAAAAATATTGATAATATTGAATTAAATGTTAAATTTGTAGATTTAATATTAAATTCGAAGATTTCATATTAAATTCGTAGATTAAATATTGAATTCGCGAATTAATATTAAATCTGGGAATCAAGTATTAAATACGTGAATGAAATATAAAATTCGCGAATTTAATATTAAATCTGTAATTTTAATATTAAATATGAGAATTAAATATGAAATTCACGAATTCTGCCCAATTATGTTATCATTTATAATTATTACACACTTATGTATCACTATTATTAGATCACAGAGTAAATATTGCCATGTTGAAGTCATCGGATGATAAATCCTACCCTACGGAAAAAGACTACAAAGGTGCCATTGATGCCCTATTGCGTCTACAAGAAACATATAACCTAAGAGTGTCTGACATTGCAGATGGTCATATCGGACGAAACAAAACTTCTGCTCCTTTAACAGGTGTGTGTGCTAATAGAGTACGTTTCTCGTTCATTTGCCCAATAGCTAGGAATTGAAACTACAATTTTCCACTAGCCGTAAATGTGTCCTTTGGAAATATGTCCGAGGATATGAACGTTCCATACTAAAGACTGATATGGATGGCGGAAACCTTCTTGATACGCCTAAGATAATACGCCTGACCTTGCACGTCAATCTTAGACGTCTAAGATGCAATCTTAGTCGTCTAAGATACAATCTTAGACGTCTAAGAATTTCGCGGCAGACTTAAATCAACGAATCATAGGACCAGAAATACCAAACAACCAATCATCTTACGCGTATTCAATTATTGACCAATGAAATCTTAGACGACTAAGATTTTACACGCCTAAGATTTCTTACACGTCTAAGATTAAATTGTAGTGATGGATGGTATCATCCAGACTTGTACCCGAGTCCAGCTTGTCCGAGTCCGAGCCGAGCCGAGTCCATTTGTATCCGAGTCCGAGCCAAGTCCGAGTCCTTTAGTGTCCGAGTCCGGACTCGAGTCCAAGGGGGTGCCGAGTCCGAGCCAAGTCCGAGTCCAACAAAAATAAGACCCAAGTCCGGACTCGAGTCCGGCTCGAGTCCGGACTCGGCGAAGTCCATGCCCGGAGGTGGTGGGGGGGGGGATGTGACACTTTAATGTGACACTGGTATCTGCCTACTGGCATTGCTTAGTAGGAGCCTATTTGTATAAAAATGGGTCATTTGGTATAACAAAATGAAAAAGGGATAATTGGGTATAAAATTTTGAAAGAAAGAGGCCATTCGGTATAACATTTTGAAAAAATGGGTCATTATTTTCAAAAAATGGAGCAAAATTTTATATTTTGTTTCTAATTTGAAAATTTACAATTCAAATTTGCTGAAAAAAAAGAATATTTCAAAGTTTCTGCATAATGATGATAAAATTGTGGAAAAAGAAGGTAATTGGCCAAAGGACACTCACTACACTACACCACACACCACTCTCCCTATACACACCCACCCACCCTACCAAACCCCACCCCACACCATCCACAAAGTTAACATTTCAAAGATTCAACCCAACCAACCAACTGTACACACACCCCTTCAAAAACCCATACATGTACCCATGAACAGGTAACCATGGTAACTCCTGAAGGTATCAGACCACCTGTATCAGACAGCAGTCATGTGAGGGTATTTTGTATGTGTGTGGCACACTACATGTATATGTAAACTCACAGGGAACTTGCACCAAGGGACTAGAGAAGTGTCACTAGGCTGTGTGCAGCATGTAAATGAATTGCAATGTATTCAAATACAAATAGAAAAATTACATCATCATCATCATCATCATCATCATCGTTGTCATCATCATCATCATAATAATAATAATACTAACAGAAATTCTTTAATTCTAAACATCTTTTCAAAATTGTCCCACACAATGTGCAATGAGTAGTGCAGACTTGTAGTACCCGTACCCGTACTCAAGTCCCAATTTCTGTACCCGTACCCATGGCTCCGTACCCGTACCCGTACTCATGCCTTATTTTGACTTCGGACCCGTACCCGTACTCATGGACTGGGACTCGGACCCGTACCCATACTCATGGCTTCGGACCCGTGCCCGTACTCATGGCCCGGGACCCATACGATGATACAGTACATGGCTAAATGCATGCAGGAAAGTATAGAGTCAGAGTAGATCTACTCTCACTTCCCACTCATGAATCCCACTGCACTGTGAATCCTATCATAATCGAAGCAAATCATGTTACAAGGGATGGGGATGGGTGGGAAGTAGCACATTGAGCCAGATAGCAAGTGCCCTAAATTTTAGCCTGGCCCAGGGCCATGATAAAGGTAAATATGGCCCTGGCTACACAAAATGTGTATGCTACCCACATCAAAATATAATAGGTATCGGGATAGTCTCTGATACTAATACCGGAATAGTACCCACTACCCACATCAAAATATAATAGGTATCGGGATAGTCTCTGATACTAATACCGGAATAGTACCCACTATACCTAGTGGGATATTAGTATCGGTATAGTATCCGGATATGTTTCACATGCAAATTTTTTGTCCATATATGGACATATAGTATCGGGATAGTATCCGATACTGTTACTGGGAGACACTGATAAATAGTATCGGAATAGTGCCCGATACTAGTATCGGGATAGTACCTGATACTAGTATCGGGATAGTATCTGATACTATTTGTTTCGCATGTAAATTGTTTGCCCAAATATGGTCATAGAGATATGTCCAGAGATTTACATGGTATATGGACAAGGTCACTGGAAAATTTCAAATGATTGTAGTTGTACATACATTAAATGTGAAATGTGTAGCAATTGATTATTGTACATACATGCAGCATCGAAATTTGTGGCAAAAAGCAATTGAAAATGTACATTATGAATGCTCAATTGCATGCTAAAAACATATAATATACACATTCACATTTATTGCATGCATTGAGCACCATTTTGTCTTGGGTGCAGAATTCAACATACTCCGTGGTTTGATATAGCCTACATTGTACGATGTTCTTAAGCTTATACTAAATTTAGATAAAATATAATGTTCTGTTCAAAAACTATTACCCAATAAAACCATACCTTTATTGTGAAGCCCAGAAATAGAACACACTGTACAATTCCTTGTACAACAGTATATATTATCCTTTGAATGAGAGGAATTCATTCCTTGCCTGTATAGCAATTTGGCTCCAACCGATAATGGCAGTTATTCTAATTAGTCATGTGACATGGATTGGCACCAGCTGAAAGCGGGTACTATTCCGATACTATATAGTATCAGATACTAGTATCGGAATAGTATCGGAATAGTACCACTATACCGATACTAGTATCCAACTAGTATCTGCTAGCAGATACTTTCGGATAGCTCCAGAATACCTACCGGATACTATCCCGTATAGTAGCCGCAACTATACCGATACCTTTTCTTTTTGCTATGGGTATACCTAGTGGGATATTAGTATCGGTATAGTATCCGGATATGTTTCACATGCAAATTTTTTGTCCATATATGGACATATAGTATCGGGATAGTATCCGATACTGTTACTGGGAGACACTGATAAATAGTATCGGAATAGTGCCCGATACTAGTATCGGGATAGTACCTGATACTAGTATCGGGATAGTATCTGATACTATTTGTTTCGCATGTAAATTGTTTGCCCAAATATGGTCATAGAGATATGTCCAGAGATTTACATGGTATATGGACAAGGTCACTGGAAAATTTCAAATGATTGTAGTTGTACATACATTAAATGTGAAATGTGTAGCAATTGATTATTGTACATACATGCAGCATCGAAATTTGTGGCAAAAAGCAATTGAAAATGTACATTATGAATGCTCAATTGCATGCTAAAAACATATAATATACACATTCACATTTATTGCATGCATTGAGCACCATTTTGTCTTGGGTGCAGAATTCAACATACTCCGTGGTTTGATATAGCCTACATTGTACGATGTTCTTAAGCTTATACTAAATTTAGATAAAATATAATGTTCTGTTCAAAAACTATTACCCAATAAAACCATACCTTTATTGTGAAGCCCAGAAATAGAACACACTGTACAATTCCTTGTACAACAGTATATATTATCCTTTGAATGAGAGAATTCATTCCTTGCCTGTATAGCAATTTGGCTCCAACCGATAATGGCAGTTATTCTAATTAGTCATGTGACATGGATTGGCACCAGCTGAAAGCGGGTACTATTCCGATACTATATAGTATCAGATACTAGTATCGGAATAGTATCGGAATAGTACCACTATACCGATACTAGTATCCAACTAGTATCTGCTAGCAGATACTTTCGGATAGCTCCAGAATACCTACCGGATACTATCCCGTATAGTAGCCGCAACTATACCGATACCTTTTCTTTTTGCTATGGGTACATACAGTGTTACCTACATTAGCTTACATTGTGACAGCCTCCAGCCTGATGTACACACTTTATGCCATACATGTATTACAATACTACATGTTGCATTCACCATGTTCACACTCTGACTGATACAGAAAATAAGCAGCAAACTGGAAAAACATTTCAAGAAATTGTCTTTTGAGGTGAATTTCAAGTTATCATGTTCATAGCTTTTGTTCATCATTTTAATATTCCCCACCCTAATAAAGTGCACACATGAAGAACTATAATGTGACTGGTGTGAGCAGTGAACACTTTCCGCCATGCACATGTACAATCTGAGCATGGTCTGAGTCACATGAATAGAGAGTTCTTTTACCACACCTGTAAACACTGAGAAGAACTTATACTAGGCAAAGTATTAATATAATAAATCTTGGATATAATTATCCTGATGTACATAATTAATGATAATAATTATATTAAGCTAATGGATAATCTGGTGTGTGCCAGGGATGTGTGGATGTGCATGAAAGGCTCGACTTATTTGGAAAATTGACAATTAATTAAAAGTCTACCAATTTTGGATCAAATTTCAGATCCAATTGATGTTTTGAAATAAATAACAACTTGAATACTATATCACTACTAAATGTCAGCCCCAATTAATTTGGAAAATGGCCAAATAAGTAAAGTCAACAAATTTGAGATCTATTTTGACATTTTAGATAAGCATTTCACATTTTACAAGGATTTATAAATTGACTGGACTCGGACCGGACTCGGCTTCGAGTCCGAGTCCTTTTGTGTCCGAGTCCGAGCCGAGCCGAGTCTTTTTGTGTCCGAGTCCGAGCCCAGTCCGAGACCCACAAAAAGTGGACTCGAGTCCGGACTCGAGTCCGAGTCCGGACTCGAACGATACATCACTGGTATCATCACCAATGTGATATCTTGCGAAAGCACCCTGGAAGACTACTGTCAGGTTGTATTACAGATACCATGCACAGTGTCGGTCATTAGCGGGATAATCAGTTCAGTTTATATATTAAGTTACGAATATTTTATTCACTATTATCAGGGAAGTGCCATTATAATCCGGCTGAATTATGGCAAATTGCCGCCACATATTGTATCAGGTATATCTAGTAGAACAAGTTGACCGAATAACACGACCACCAACCGTGCCGACATAGCCTGCAATCGGCTACACCTGGGTCTGGCCATAGATATCTCCTTCACTATCTATAGTCTGGCTAACAACCGGGTCAACAACAACAGGCGCCAGTGACAAGTGACACCGGCCTAAACAGCTTGTGTCCATCGTACGTTTTGATCGAATTTGCGATACTATCCATCACTAGTCACGGTAAATGGTCAATCTTGGACGTGTAAGAAAAATCTTAGGTGTGTAAAATCTTAGTCGTCTAAGATTTCATTGGTCAATAATTGAATACGCCTAAGATGATTGGTTGTTTGGTATTTCTGGTCCTGTGATTCGTTGATTTAAGTCTACCGCGAAATTCTTAGACGTCTAAGAATGCATCTTAGACGTCTAAGAATGCATCTTAGACGTCTAAGAATGCATCTTAGACGTCTAAGAACGCATCTTAGACAGGCCTCGAAATAGGAAGAAAAATCCAAGGGTCCTCAGGACCCTTGGCCTTGAAATTTCGAGGGTCCTCACCAATTTTCAAGGGTCCGACCCTGGACCCTTGCCTTTATTAGCTACGGCGATAAGAGTATGTAGATTGTAGAAAATTTAAATCCCGGGTTGAAAACTTGATGGGAAACTAAAATGAAAGTGTACCCAGGGAGCTGGACGTGTAATGTGAACCAGATGTTCCAGTGGAACAACAAAACTAGGATTTCCTTCTTTGCCTGGTTCAATCTTTACGGGTCACGCGGACCCGTACCGTTGGGAATGTGCGGGTCCGCGCATACTTTCACGAGTATTTGACGCAAGGACGCGCCTTATTTCGAGCGCTGATCTTAGACGTCTAAGGTTAGGCGTATTATCTTAGGCGTATTTTAGAAGGTTTCCGCCATCCATAGACTGACAGACGCGTACGCGTCTTAGATATCACAAGTTTACATTTGATCCTCCAAGTTGCTACCAATTTCTGATCAGCTCTGGGTTATTATTTTGTGTATCATTATTATATTTTTCTAAAAACAGCCACTGATTGCTTTGACATTGGTGTAAAAGCATGGCAAGTAAGTACGAGTGAAAATGTATGCGATTGGATGACAGAAGCTGAAAACAGATTGACCAAAGACACTAATTATTTGCTTCCGGATATTTTTACTCAAAGGATTGAATGCTCTGTGAAGGTACGTATTTGTGAGAGGGTTGTGAGACGAACATTAGACTATGCCATAGTCGAATTTTATTTAAAATATGTTATTATTAGTCATGATGAACCCATTTCGTTGAACCGTACTGATGTTTATTAAAATTAAAGTATTCAATAGTAAAATGGTCATAAAGAGTTAAAAATATCAGATAATTAGTGACAATAAAAGTAACTGAATGCAACATTATCTTGCATAATTATAATGGCTCACTTTAATACTGAACAATTCTGATTTTGGAATCTACCAGTTTATTGATAGCGAACCCCGAAAATCCGACTATGGACTTTGAATTTTTAGCAGAATTTTACCCCGGGACTTTACTCTCTAAAAACACACAGTCAAGCATACTTGTTTATCAGTCCATTAACCACAAGTACTAAGCATGGTATAGTACAAGACGCGCTAGATGTTTGATGAGAGATTAACTTTCGCGTCAACACAAAAGCGCCGCAAATACCACAGATAGTTGTGTACGGTGTAGTTAATGGTAATGGCGCGGGCCCGGAAGATCTAAACAATAGCGAGATATGGGCGACCAATCACAAGGCAGATCCATTTAAAGATGCATTACATCCTAACTCCATTGGCCTAACTCTCCATAGAATCTCGTGTTAAAAATCTTAACCGCAATCCAAAGTCAGTAGTCCACTTGGGAAGCTAACAAACAGAGGGAGTACGGTGACTGAAAAGATCAGATACAGATGTGAAAATCTATCAGTTGCACACAAATCAATATAAATCAGAGTTTTATGCTTAAATGTAATGGACAGAGTATGCAAAATGGGCAAGTGGACTACGGAGAAGTCTAGACGAACATTGTCATTGCTTTATAGCAATCAAGTGACCCAAATATTTGCTCTAAGAGTGAAGGTTTTGACTGGATGTGTTTACTAGTTTAATGGGTTACCTCACTGATATCACTAACCACAAGTTCCAAAGGGGTACTCAAGAAGTCATAACAATGATAAGAGAGTGTGTACAATTTTAACTATTTTAGTCTAAAATACTACGCCAATTTATCAGTTGTTGACAGAAAACCAGTGTGCAATAGTGTAGTTTGGTTTTTATCAATATTCGGAATTGTCAACTCCCAAAAACCTTCACAATTATCATGGTTATAGCAAATGGACTTAGGGTAAGAAATGATAATGATGATGATGATGACGATGATAACGATGATGATGATGATACTTTTTCATTTCTAATTCGCAGGAAGAGATGAAAGAGGAGAAGGAAGTACGTGTACTACTTTCCAAGATTATGAATCTAGGTAGGCCAACATGTCAGCGTATCATCCAAATATTATAATGTTATGTGTTTGGGGTTATATAAACATATACCAAAAAGGAATAACCCCTCCTTGAATGAAAAACCATTACTCCAAAACTATTTGGAGTAATCGAATAGGTCAAATGTCATACAAATTACCTACAAAAGGTAAACAACTTTAAATGGATCGATTTAATCGAATCGAGTCTGGTCTCAAATTAAAGTCGTATACAGACTCCGAGTATTGTACGTAAAATATTGTATGTAACATATCTACGTTATTTAATCTATTGACATTCTATTTCCAGTAATGTTTAAGTTCTAACGAATGTTTCATGACGAAAAATCGATAATATGTTACATATAATATCTAGCAGAAATATATTATCGATTTTACATCATCAAACATTCGTTAGAACTTAAACATTACTGGAAATAGAATGGGAATAGATTAAATAACGTAGATATGTTACATACAATATTTTACGTACAATAAAAAGTCTGAATACTGCTTACTCCCTAAACATAAGAAATCTCACACATAGGCCTACTTAAATGTCATGACCCCCTTTAGAGTTGATTATGTAGTCCAACGTGTAGGACCTGTTTTTTCTTAGTTACAATCTGCTATCAGACGATATCCTTAATGGCACAAGAAAGACAAATCGCGGAAATCAATTTGTAATTGACGTCTCTAGATCAGATAAAGTAAGCAGAAAATGATAAAAATATATCTTTTAAAAGCACATTCCTTGTTTGACCTTTGGCAAAAGAGCATTCTTTAGCCAATTCATCTTTGCACAGAGGCCCAGTAAGGCAGGGTACTCACAAGTTCTTTGAAGGGGGTTCTTTGGACCTCCTCCCTTTTGCCTACTAACGGGAGTGCACTCTGCGTTATTTGTTTTCCTGTTAAACATTTGTATCGCAACCTCTAGTCCGAGACAAGGTTTAATTATTATAAATTTCGTAAGAAATAGTATATCGGGTGTAGGCGCTTTATTCTGTTATTCAGTAAGTATGATAAACAAACAAAAAACTTTCTGACAGATACCGGGGACAGATAGACGCGCGTAGAATAGTGGTTTAGCTTATGGAACAAGAGATTTTTGGTTCAAACCCTGGTTGAATATTTAATACTTTTAATTTGACCTACTTTTTGTTAAAGGAGTATTTCGTGATCCTAGTATCCTCTTTTTATGACATTTTTCAGTAGATATCCACGAAAAAAGCTTATTCCCAAAATTTCAGTTGATTCCGATTTTGCGTTTGAAAGTTATGCATGATTATGTGTATTACACTGTTCCATAGACGAGTGTTGTAATTTCGTTCTGGTATACCAGAACGAAATTAAAAAATCACGATATCTTTGCTAAACGAATTAATCTGCAAGAAATATTTTGTACATAAACATTATGTAGCCAGAGGTTTCCAGTGATATAAAAATCTCTTTTTTTTTGTTGAGAAAAGTGGGGGGATGATGCTGTGGATCACGAAATGCCCTTGTAAGTAAGGGGAAATATATCAAGCGTGAGGAAGTGTTAGCGACGAAGGCGGAGATATCCCATAGTCATTGTAAATTACTACAGTAGTTAGGTCCAACATAAAAATATTATACGCTACAAAATTTTGATCATTTAGTATTTAGAACTTTTAGTATACGAAAGTAAACATCTGATAAGGGACCGTTCACAAACACTTGTTAGGGGGGGCCTGATGCAAAAAGGGGGCCCTGAAAAATTTTCACAAATTTTCATGGAAAAATTAAGTTTATATGCTTTTCTATGGGGTTGACCCATAATTTTCATGTCAAAAAGGGGGGGCTGAAATTTTTGAGGCCCCGAAAAATTTTCGCGATGAAATGTTTTTGCATCAGGCCCCCCTTACAAGTGTTTGAGAACGGTCCCTAACTGATAAAATGAAAGGTCAATTATCATAGATTTAATTTATTTCCGAGAACAAGGATTTTGCTGCTAATTAAAGTTGTTGTTGTTGTTGTTGTTGTTGTTGTTTATTCTAGATCCTGATAACGTCTATGCAAACCAAAAAGAAAGTCATTTGAGAAAGAAATTCGAAACAGATATGACTGTTAAGAATTATAAAGCACTGTGTCGCGGAGAAGACATTGGCGTACAGGTAATTCATTGTTAATCATATAATATAATATAATATAATATAATATAATATAATATAATATAATATAATATAATATAATATAATATTGCCAGTCCAACAGAGAGTTAAATGGGAAAAATAGGATTGCATGTTATGCTCTGATAGCATGTTTCTTGCTCATAATATATGTATGAAGAACTTTATAAACCATATTTATTTCACAAACCATATGGAAAGGTTTGTCTACAAAACGATTCTCTTATAAACGAATCTATGCACAGTTTCCACCTCGATACAGCTTTAGCACACAATTTCGTCCAAGAGCTTCCAAGCAAGCAGTAAATTGTCGCAACACAGTCTTTGGTTATACTAGACGGTTGAGTGCATAGCATCATAAGAGCTGTGTGAGCTTCTAGCGGATGACTTGTGGAAAATAGGCATCTGTGATTGGCTTTTGTCAAAACATCAAGTATTCTCTTCATCCAATCAGAATTTTTTTATATCGAACGAAAGCTAACACTTCCCCCTAAAAACACTTTTTTCATTACGTTTTTTCATTATTATTGAAAACGACCTATCCAAGCACAATTTGTGACCAAAATGTAGGTTTTAAAAAAGATTTTATGTCCTTAAATGAAAGATCACACTTATATTGTCCATATATTAGCTTCATTTTGATGAGCAATGGCCAATTCTCTTTAAATTGCAAATGAGCAAGAAGTTACTATTTTCGCCTTTTTTGTCATACGGCTGTAAATTCAATGAACTATGACTTTGCTAAAGAGCGCTTATAAATTGATATGTTAAACTTAAATCATTTGCCGTGGAGGGAAAATATTCCACATAAGAATTCTTTCAAATTTAAATATTTCCCGGGGGAAGGTGGGCAACTTTAATACAGATGACGGGCATGTGCTGTCATTGGACCAATTTTATAGACACGCTCGTATCCAATCCTTCTTCATTTTTTAAATTCTCTTAGTTGTCAATGACCCCTATTTATCATTTTCTTCTACACAATGGCCCCTCGTTTATTATTAAATACTTTAAATCAACAAATACCCCCAGTTTATTTACAGTTTGTAGACTGTCACCAAACGACACCATCCTACTTCTAGCCATGACCCTTTTATGTATGACTTGATTTGAGTTTATTAAGCATATCATCGTAAGAGTCAAATAACATATTGCACAGAACATATATACAAAAACATAATTATTATAAAATACAAATTAAAACATAAAAATTGACACGATAATATGCCAAGGATATCCCTTAAAGTCAGCGACTTATTTCCAAAGGAGTCCTTATAACTAACAATGAAAAAATATATATATTACAACTATTTAAAACATGAAACACCTAAATTACAATATTTAAAACTATATAACCATGTGGTCTAAGAGGATAATTTTAGCATCTTTTTAAACCTTGATTTTATATTGCACAATTTGACATTTTCAGGAAGTTTGTTCCAATCATGGATTGCATTGTAAAAAAAGGAAGCAGAATCTGCTGTTTTGATTTTTGGAACTTGGAAATTAAAATTGCTACCCCTAGTGTTATAACGATGAAGATGAGATAATTTGACAAAGTTTTCTTTCATATAGCTTGGGCAAACATCATGAAAAATATTAAAAACATGGTTCAAACGGAGCTGCTCAGCCCTTGTCCTGATATTTGAAATGCCTAAATCCTGAAAGTCAGCTTTGTTAATATGATACATGTGATCTTTGCCCAGAATAAATCTGATAACTTTGTTCTGAGCTCGCTGCAATCTGATCGAATGATATTTAGAAATGGCACAATACCAGGAGGAAATAGAATAATCAAACAGGCACAAAACAAGAGCTGAGCAGACCATTTTCTTCACTTTTTGATTAAAAAATTTGCTTGTCTGTAGAGGAATTTCAAACGAGAATTAACTTGTTTCACAATTTTGGTTGCAATTTCCTCACCATCAAGAAACTGATTAAGTTCTAGACCAAGATAAACAACAGTATGCTTAGACTTAATTATTTGACCATTGTTAAGAATGATAGAAAAATCAGAAACATTATTGACCTTACGCTTCGATCCAAAGAGAATCAGTTCAGTTTTACCTGTGTGCAGAGAGAGATTATTTTCTATAAGCCATTTATTGCAGCTCTCCAAGTTATCACGAAGAACATGACTGATTCTCTCTGGATCTTTGTCGGAATATATCAAAGCACTATCATCAGCATACTGCAACATAACACAATTAATAGAAGTGGACATGTCATTAACATAGCATAGGAATAAAAGAGGACCTAAAATACTGCCTTGGGGAACTCCGCATGTTATGACAAGAGGATCAGACTCAACCCCATTAATTTGAACAATTTGTTTACGATCACAAAGATATGATTCAAACCAGGCTGTGGACTTAACACCCATGGCAGACAGTTTGTTACACAAGATGTTATGGTCAACACTGTCAAATGCCTTCTGGATATCTAATAAAACCATCCCAGTATAGAAGCCAGCAGCAGTTTTCTTTCTGATATGATCTTGAAGGTGAATGAGGCAAGTGTCAGTTGAGTATGATCCTCTGAAGCCAGATTGGAATTCATAAAGAAGTTTATTTTCAACCAGGAATTTGTTCAATTGGAAAAAGACAGCCTTTTCTAAAATTTTGGAGACAACTGGGAGAATGCTAACAGGTCTATAATTACCTGCATCCAGCCTACTCTTCTTTTTGTAGAGAGGGATGACTTTTGCCAATTTCATTTGAGTTGGAACAATGCCGGACCGAAGAGAAAGGTTGATAATGAAAGTGATTGGCCCTTTAATAGCCTCTGCCGCATCTTTGATAAAACGGGCTGGAAGGTTGTCAAGTCCAGTGCTCTTGCTTGTATTAAGACTGTTTAATTCCTCAAAAATAAACTCCTCGCAAACCTCTTGAAGTTCAAAGGAGTCAGCTGGAACATTCTTATAAAAATCTTTAAATGTGTCTGTATTAACACTATAATCAAAAGTAGATTGCTTGGGAAGTTTACCAACCAGATTTGAAGCAATTTCAGTAAAAAAATGATTGAAATGATCCGCAACATCCCTTTTGTCAAAAGCTTTTCACCCTCAACATCTAAAACAATACCGTTAGATTCCTTAGTACTTTTCTGATACCCAAGGGTTTTAAGTTGTTTCCACAATTGCTTTGGATTATCCTTGTTTTCCTCAAGTTTATCAACAATATAATTTCGTTTTGCATTTTTGATGTCATTGTGTAATTTATTACGCAACATACGGTACATATTGTAGTGTTCAGGGTCATGTTTGTCTCTCCGTGATCTACGCAACCAACTATCCCGTTCCCGAATACTCTCAAGAATTTCAGCTGACCCCTTTGGCTTTTCCAATCATGTACGATGATGTACCAATGACGCCCATACCATTTTACAGTCTGCTACCCAATGACCCCATTTATCAGGCTTTGTACCAAACGAAACAAAATTATATTTCAACCGAAGGGCCCCTACTTGAAGTTTTGAGCGGGGTTTTGAGGGCTGGTATGCACATACTCATCACATGTAGAGGCCCTATTCCGGGCCTTATATGGACGTCTGTCTCTCCCGATTTGTTATAGAATTGGCTTAGCTCCTTTGATCGCAATGCCCTCGAACACTGCGAAGCAGTCGTTATAAATGAAGACCGAATTAAAAAGACTAGTTTGTGTCTGGCGTCCTTTCAACCAGACCAAAAATGCCGTACTGCGCAGCTCAGTAACCAATCACACCGCAGTGACGTCAGACGCAAACTAGTCTTTTTTAATTCGGTCTTCAATAATTATAGAGCCTGTCAGTTGGTTATTGCCAGTGATGGTCTGTCACGTCCAGCACTGGATCCGCGTGACCAGTGCCAAGACTTATATTAAAATGCTTGGTGTGTGTTTCCCTTAAACTTCAGCGTGCTACCAATATGATTTGTCGTTACAATCACTACAACAAACCACGTCTCTTCATCAGACCTGCAAAGGAAGAAATGTTGTCAAATGAACCACACGTGGTGTTATTCCACGACATTCTGACTGATACAGAGATTGATTTACTTATTGCCCAGGCCAGACCTAAGGTAATGTTAAATAAATACATAAATATATGAATAAATACATAAATAATAAATAAATAAATAAATAAATAAATAAATAAATAAATAAATAAATAAATAATAAATCAAAGAATAAATAAATAAATAAATAAATAAATAAATAAATATATAAATAAATAAATCAATAATAAAGAATAAATAAAAGAATAAATAAATAAATAAATAAATAAATAATAAATAAAAGAATAAATAAATAAATAAATAAATAAATAAATAAATATATAAATAAATAAATAAATAATAAAGAATAAATAAAAGAATAAATAAATAAATAAATAAATAAATAATTAAATAAATGTAATTTATTAAATTTAGGCTACTATTGTGTAATGAATTCATTCGGTATACTCGACCACAGAGAAACAATAGAAACTAGACTTAGCTGTGGTCTAAGACCACGAACACAGCCGTGTTTTAACCCCTTAATGACCTTTGACCCCAAAATCTACGAAAACCCCACCGGCATTGCCTTATGTCAATGCATGTGTACATAGTATCACTCTGCCATGTTATTTGTGACAGAAGGACATTTTGAATGTTTTTGTGTTGGACCGAAGTGATCCCTTAATGACCTTTGACCCCAAATAAAAAAAAATACCACATATACATTAGGTAAACATAATTCATGTGTGCACATACCGTCACTCTCCTATGTTTTTCTTAGCTAATAAAATTTTTGAAGGAATTTGGTTTTATACCGGAAGTGACCCCTTAATGACCTTTGACCTCAAATCTGTGTATGATTCATAGACACTGGGTAATAGCAATGCATGTGTGCAAGTTGCGTCACCGTCCTATGTAATTTGTGGGAGAAGTAGCATTTTGAAGGTATTTCGTTTTATACCGGAAGTGACCCCTTAATGACCTTTGACCTCAAACAAAAAAATACCACATATACATTAGGTTAACATAATTCATATGTGCACATACCGTCACTCTCCTATGTTTTTCTTAGCTAATAAAAATTTTTAAAGGAATTTGGTTTTATACCGGAAGTGACCCCTTAATGACCTTTGACCGCAAATCTGTGTATGATTTATAGACACTGGGTGATAACAATGCATGTGTGCAAGTGGCGTTACTGCCCTGCGAAATTTGTGGGAGAAGTAGCTTTTTTAGTTGAAATCACGTTTTTGACCTCTGTGACCTCTACGTGACCTTTGACCCCACGAGTTTTATGTTACACGTAGGGGCATGGTCAATGATCATTGTGACCAAGTTAGGTCAAAATCGATGCAAGCATGTGAGTGCTAGAGCAAATGTAATGGTCGACAGAAGAAAGAAGAACTAGACTTAGCTGTGGTCTAACCCACGAACACAGCCGTGTTGTGACCCCTAATGACCTTTGACCCCAAAATATATTAAAACGCCCATAGACATTGGCTAATGTCAATGCATGGGTGCACGTGGCACCACTTTGTTATGTTACTTGTGGCAGAATGGGCATTTTGAAGGTTTTTCGTCTCAGACCGGAAGTGACCCCTTAATGACATTTGACCCCAAATAAAAAAATATGTATTGGGTAACCACAATTCATGTGTGAACATACCGTTACTGTCCTATGTTTTTCTTATCAAATAAAAAATTTTGAAGGTGTTTCGTTTTATACCGGAAGTGACCCTTTTTGAAAAAAAAAAAAAAAATACCACATATACATCAGGTAAACATAATATATGTGTGCACATACCGTCACTCTCCTATGTTTTTCTTAGCTTATAAAATTTTTTGAAGGAATTTGGTTTTATACCGGAAGTGACCCCTTAATGACCTTTGACCGCAAATCTGTGTATGATTTATAGACACTGGGTGATAACAATGCATGTGTGCAAGTGGCGTTACTGCCCTGCGAAATTTGTGGGAGAAGTAGCTTTTTTAGTTGAAATCACGTTTTTGACCTCTGTGACCTCTACGTGACCTTTGACCCCACGAGTTTTATGTTACACGTAGGGGCATGGTCAATGATCATTGTGACCAAGTTAGGTCAAAATCGATGCAAGCATGTGAGTGCTAGAGCAAATGTAATGGTCGACAGAAGAAAGAAGAACTAGACTTAGCTGTGGTCTAACCCACGAACACAGCCGTGTTGTGACCCCTAATGACCTTTGACCCCAAAATATATTAAAACGCCCATAGACATTGGCTAATGTCAATGCATGGGTGCACGTGGCACCACTTTGTTATGTTACTTGTGGCAGAATGGGCATTTTGAAGGTTTTTCGTCTCAGACCGGAAGTGACCCCTTAATGACATTTGACCCCAAATAAAAAAATATGTATTGGGTAACCACAATTCATGTGTGAACATACCGTTACTGTCCTATGTTTTTCTTATCAAATAAAAAATTTTGAAGGTGTTTCGTTTTATACCGGAAGTGACCCTTTTTGACCACAAACAAAAAAATACCACATATACATCAGGTAAACATAATATATGTGTGCACATACCGTCACTCTCCTATGTTTTTCTTAGCTTATAAAATTTTTTGAAGGAATTTGGTTTTATACCGGAAGTGACCCCTTAATGACCTTTGACCTCAAATCTGTGTATGATTCATAGACACTGGGTAATAGCAATGCATGTGTGCAAGTTGCGTCACCGTCCTATGTAATTTGTGGGAGAAGTAGCATTTTGAAGGCATTTCGTTTTATACCGGAAGTGACCCCTTAATGACCTTTGACCTCAAACAAAAAAATACCACATATACATTAGGTTAACATAATTCATATGTGCACATACCGTCACTCTCCTATGTTTTTCTTAGCTAATAAAATTTTTTGAAGGAATTTGGTTTTATACCGGAAGTGACCCCTTAATGACCTTTGACCCTAAATCTGTGTATGATTTATAGACACTGGGTGATAACAATGCATGTGTGCAAGTGGTGTTACTGTCCTACAAAATTTGTGGGAGAAGTAGCATTTTGAGTTGAAATCATGTTTTTGACCCTGTGACCCCTGCGTGACCTTTGACCCCACAAGTTTCATGTGACATGTAGGGGCACGGTCAATGATCATTGTTACCAAGTTAGGTCAAAATCGATGTAAGCATGTGAGTGCTAGAGCAAATGTAATGGTCGACAGAAGAAAGAAGAAGAACTAGACTTAGCTGTGGTCTAAGACCACGAACACAGCCGTGTTGTGACCCCTTAATGACCTTTGACCCCAAAATCTACGAAAACCCCACAGGCATTGCCTTATGTCAATGCATGTGTGCACAAAGTATTACTCTGCCATGTTATTTGTGACAGAAGGGACATTTTGAATCTTTTTTGTCTTGGACCGGAAGTGATCCCTTAATGACCTTTGACCCAAAATAAAAAAATATCACATATACATTAGGTAAACATAATTCATGTGTGCACATACCGCCACTCTCCTACGTTTTTCTTAGCTAATAAAAATTTTTGGAAGGAATTTGGTTTTATACCGGAAGTGACCCCTTAATGACCTTTGACCCAAAATAAAAAATATCACATATACATTAGGTAAACATAATTCATGTGTGCACATACCGCCACTCTCCTACGTTTTTCTTAGCTAATAAAAATTTTTGGAAGGAATTTGGTTTTATACCGGAAGTGACCCCTTAATGACCTTTGACCTCAAATCTGTGTATGATTCATAGACACTGGATAATAGCAATGCACATGTCCAAGTTGCGTCACCGTCCTATGTAATTTGTGGGAGAAGTAGCATTTTGAAGGTATTTCGTTTTATACCGGAAGTGACCCCTTAATGACCTTTGACCCGAAATAAAAAAATACCACATATACATTAGGTAAACATAATTCATGTGTGCACATACCGTCACTCTCCTATGTTTTTCTTAGCTAAAAAAAATTTTTGAAGGAATTTCGTTTTTTACCGGAAGTGACCCTTAACGACCTTTGACCTCAAATCCGTGTATGATTTATAAACGCTGGGTAATAACAATGCATGTGTGCAAGTGGCGTTACTGTCCTGAGAAATTTGTGGGAGAAGTAGCATTTTGAGTGGAAATCACATTTTTAACCCCTGTGACCCCTACGTGACCTTTGACCCCACGAATTTCATATGACATGTAGGGACATGGTCAGTGATGATAGTGACCAAGTTAGGTCAAAATCGATGCATGTATGTAAATGCTAGAGCAAATGTAATGGTCGGCAGAAGAAGAAAGAAAGAAGAAAGAAGAAGATCCTGTAAGAAAAAAGACACAGCCGTGACTAATGTCACGGCTGTGTAAAGAAAGAAAGAACCTGTAAGAAAAAAGACACAGCCGTGACTAACGTCAACGGCTGTGTAACTAGCAGCGTTCGAAATTTTGTTGTCCGGTTGCCCGGGACAACTAAAAAAGTCGCCGGACAACCAAAAATACTGATTCGGTTGTCCGCCGGACAACCATAAATCTAGCCAAAAGTCACATTTGTAGGCCTACAGACAACCAAAAACTTAGACGGACAACCAGAAATTGTAATCTGGTTGTCCGTGGGACAACCATTTATTTTTCCTAAATTCGAACACTGGTAACTAGAGTCAACAGATTCTGAGTACAAGCCGCCGCAGTTGACCTTTGACCCCTAAACTTTGACCTTTGGGGTCATAAATATTATTATATTTTTAACATGTTTAGAATGTCGTAAGAATAACTAGACTTAGCTGTGGTCTAAGACCACGAACACAGCCGTGTTGTGACCCCTTAATGACCTTTGACCCCAAAATCTACGAAAACCCCACAGGCATTGCCTTATGTCAATGCATGTGTGCACATAGTATCACTCTGCCATGTTATTTGTGACAGAAGGGACATTTTGAATGTTTTTTGTCTTGGACCGGAAGTGATCCCGTAATGACCTTTGATCCCAAATAAAAAATTATCATATATACATTAGGTAAACATAATTCATGTGTGCACATACCGTCACTCTCCTATGTTTTTCTTAGCGTATAAAATGTTTTGAAGGAATTTGGTTTTATACCGGAAGTGACCCCTTAATGACCTTTGACCTCAAATCTGTGTATGATTCATAGACACTGAGTAATAGCAATGCATGTGTGCAAGTTGCGTCACCGTCCTATGTAATTTGTGGGAGAAGTAGCATTTTGAAGGTATTTCGTTTTATACCGGAAGTGACCCCTTAATGACCTTTGACCTCAAACAAAAAATACCACATATGCATTAGGTTAACATAATTCATATGTGCACATACCGTCACTCCCCTATGTTTTTCTTAGCTAATAAAAATTTTTGAAGGAATTTGGTTTTATACCGGAAGTGACCCCTTAATGACCTTTGACCTCAAATCTGTGTATGATTTATAGACACTGTGTGATAACAATGCATGTGTGCAAGTGGCGTTACTGTCCTGCGAAATTTGTGGGAGAAGTAGCATTTTGAGTTGAAATCATGTTTTTGACCCCTGTGACCCCTGCGTGACCTTTGACCCCACAAGTTTCATGTGACATGTAGGGGCACAGTCAATGATCATTGTGACCAAGTTAGGTCAAAATCGATGTAAGCATGTGAGTGCTAGAGCAAATGTAATGGTCGACAGAAGAAAGAAGAAGAAAGAACTAGACTTAGCTGTGGTCTAACCCACGAACACAGCCGTGTTATAACCCCTATATGACCTTTGACCCCAAAATATATGAAAACGCCCATAGACATTGGCTAATGTCAATGCATGGGTGCACGTGGCACCACTTTGCTATGTTACTTGTGGCAGAAGGGGAATTTTGAAGGTTTTTCGTCTCAGACCGGAAGTGACCCCTTAATGACATTTGACCCCAAATAAAAAAATACCACATATGAATTGGGTAACCACAATTCATGTGTGAACATACCGTTACTGTCCTATGTTTTTCTTAGCAAATAAAAAATGTTGAAGGTTTTCGTTTTATACCTGAAGTGACCCCTTAATGACCTTTTGACCTCAAACAAAAAAATACCATATATACATAAGGTAAACATAATTCATGTGTGCACATACCGTCACTCTCCTATGTTTTTCTTAGCTTATAAAATTTTTTGAAGGAGTTTGGTTTTATACCGGAAGTGACCCCTTAATGACCTTTGACCTCAAATCTGTGTATGATTCATAGCCACTGGGTAATAGCAATGCATGTGTGCAAGTTGCGTCACCGTCCTATGTAATTTGTGGGAGAAGTAGCATTTTGAAGGTATTTCGTTTTATACCGGAAGTGAACCCTTAATGACCTTTGACCTCAAACAAAAAAATACCACATATACATTAGGTTAGCATAATTCATATGTACACATACCGTCACTCTCCTATGTTTTTCTTAGCTAATAAAATTTTTTGAAGGAATTTGGTTTTTTACCGGAAGTGACCCCTTAATGACCTTTGACCTCAAATCCGTGTATGATTTATAGACACTGGATAATAACAATGCATGTGTGCAAGTGGCGTTACTGTCCTACGAAATTTGTGGGAGAAGTAGCATTTTGAGTTGAAATCACGTTTTTGACCCCTGTGACCCCTACGTGACCTTTGACCCCACGAAATTCATGTGACATGTAGGGGCCTGGTCAGTGATGATAGTGACCAAGTTAGGTCAAAATCTATGAATGCATGTAAATGCTAGAGCAAATGTAATGGTCGGCAGAAGAAAGAAGAAAGAAGAAGAAGATCCTGTAAGAAAAAAGACACAGCCGTGACTAACGTCACGGCTGTGTAAAGAAAGAACCTGTAAGAAAAAAGACACAGCCGTGACTTAACGTCACGGCTGTGTAAAAAACCTGTAAGAAAAAAGACACAGCCGTGACTAACGTCACGGCTGTGTAATTATAGGATTTGATTTTCAGCACTATTGTGTGAAATGTTTTCGCTATCAAATGTAGCCAGTGTCGTAGCTAGGGGTTTTGGCGCCCGGGGCTAAGGATCCATAATGCCCCCCCCCCACACACACACACACACAGTTCTTCAAACAATTGCGAGCTGAGCGCGAGAAAATTTGCACAAATACAACTAGTTATATTTGGTTATAATGAAGTTGAATTTCGGTATAATCTTTCAAATGACTATTTGTGTTGAAAAAAAAATGACTTGGGGGCTGGGGGTACTTGGGGGCGCAGAATTAATGCTGAATTGGTCGATTCGGCACCTCCTTAAGACTGTGCCCAGGGCACGTGCCCCCACCTGACCCCCCTCGCTACGCCACTGAATGTAGCGGTGTATGTCGGGTGTGTAAAACCATAAAACAAGCGTCAGTGCCCGGCTCTGTGCAAACATTAAAAAAATATCGCTGAATGACCCTTTAAGTAACTCTAATTTATTATTATTATTTGTAGTTATTTCGGGCACTAATTAAAGACAATCATACTCAAGTTGAGTCTAATATCCGTATCAGCAGTATCGCATGGTTATCTAATCTGGGTGACACGATGGGGTTGCGTAGTGTGCTACCCCGTGTACAAGATTACACTGGGTTATCCACAGATCCACAACACACACACCCATTTCAGGTAAGTATACATATCGTATGATGATTATTAATTGATTTATCATTGTCTCTGCAAATCTTGAATAGGCCTATGTATAGACGTGGCGATTATCACGATTCAGTACTTTTGACATAAGTAATAAGTAATTGAAACATAGAGCAAGTACTAAAATCAGAGCTTTTTTACTTTTTGATATATGACGCTAACTAGTTCATCTCCTATACCCACAGCACAGCGCTACTAGTACGGGTCCATTACCTACGTGAGTGCCCCTGTGTTGTGTGCATACATGTAGTTAACAATAACTGCATGATGTGTTGAACTGTGATGTGTCAGACTCATCGTCATCAATGAAACTGATGGGTTCCAATCATTTTGATAAAGCTTATGGATATGGATAATTATGCAGTGCAGTTATTCCAAGTTTGCTCATTTCATAATTGAGTTATTCGATGTTTATGTATAGAGGTTATCCGTGTTCTATAAGTTGCATATCCTATGAACGACTTCTATACCTTGTTTAGGACTTTCAAAAGAAGTACCTGCATGTGCAACCAGGGGTGCAAATTGTGATTTCTTCCTCAGGAGCAAGGTTTTTAGGCTCAAGATTTCCTCATTCATACCATGCATAAAATAGCTTTATTCTGCACTTTGAAAGATGAGAATGTTAACATAGTGTGTATTTTTAGAGCGAATCTATAATGTTAAGTTTTTGAGCTTATAAAAAAAACTGGATAATGTGCGCGCGTAGCGCGCAAAAATTTGGTATTTTACACTGGTTTGGGGTAAATTTTGGTAGGACAGAGGCTTCTTTCCCCTTTTATTTTCCTTTACCCCCATTTTCTCTTTCATTTTTTTTGTCAGAGGGTGCACAACATGCTCAGTGCTTTAAGTTTCTTTTTAAATTTCCTCAATATTTTCTAGTTTGTCCTCTTCTCAGTGGCATTAAAATTAGTATTGATACACTGAATTCCCATAAAATCCTCATTGCTGCCTCTTTATAAATTTCCTCAGATATGATTGCCGCATCTCTTTTAATTTCCTCAGATATGTGCCCCGTTTCCACCTGCCTTCACCCAACTTCTTTTTTTCGTGTTGAATTACATTGAATACCTCCTATGGTGATGAACTGTAATTTTCCTCATATCCCATTTCCATATTCTAACACCTTTTGCTCTCTTTTTTTTATCAATAATTTGAATTCCTCCAAATTTTGCACAACCAGTGTCTTTAAAGATTTCCGCTCTTCTATTCAGCAGCTTCACTGCCTCACTGCCCTCCCCTATTATCTTTTACCTCACTCCTCTTCTTTTTCTTTCCTCTTTTCCCCCTTCCTCTCCTCTTTTCTTTTCTTCTCTCTTCCTCCTTTTTCCTCTCTTTCTTTTTTCTTCCCATGGCATTATTTCCTCAATTTTGACTCATTTTGACAATTTGCATCCCTGTGTGCAACCATGACTGCTTCAAAATAGCCCGCCAAAGTCATGCAGGTAATTCCGAGGTCGTGCATTGAATTGGTTTGAATGAGGAATACTACGGGAACCATCGCCTTTTGTTAGAAGTCACACATGAGTGAAGTGGATAGCCTCTATTGAATACAGGGCGTTCACCGTGCAATATTTTTTGTTAAAAGCAATTTTTCAATTGATTATATTACTTTTATAGGTAAAGATTTAACAAAATATATGTTTCCATTTTTTGCTAGACCATTTAGCCCCTGAAATCCAAGATGGCCGCCGTTATGAATATTTTGTCATATTACTCATAAATTGCTCTGACGTGTTTTTTTCGGGTATAAAATAGTTCCGTTAATAGTCTTTAAGATTAAATGTGACAATATTTATGTTGTAAAGATTAAATTAAAATTTGTTTTCATTTTAGGCTGGGCCCCTGAAATCCAAGATGGCCGCCATTATGAAAAATGTGTCATATTTTATTCATAAATTCTTCTTTAGTGTTTTTCTGGTGTTAATTTGAACTCACTATTCCTACCGACAAATAACAAGACAAGTTTGTAGTCTTCATTGTTTGCTTGTGTATGGTTTACTCTTGCTATTGTTGCTGCGTTTTCTTCGAATTGATTTTGTTTTTGATGCCAGTTTACTTTTTTAGATGTTTTATAACTTTTTATTATACAGGTTGCTAACTACGGCCTTGGTGGATTCTACCGTTACCACGTAGACGATGCTGCAGTAAGTCGCTAATGTAACAATTTTATTTCTTTCAGAGACATTAATTGCTTTAGTTTTGTCATAAATAAATGTCATAATGTAGCAGAATTATCCAACAACAATAACAATGTTCCCTTTATCAAAATATATTAGCGAGGATGACTTTAATTATTACAACAGCATTCGTTTCCAAGAAGAACCTGACGGACTACTTTGGGCACAATAAACATGATAAACGCACCAGAGCTTTACCCCAGCAAGAAATCACAGGCGGTATAGGACACGCGACACGTGACGTTCGAGGCTGGCGAAAATACAAGGCTGACAGCCCCATTCAAAATAGGTGATCAGCAGTTATAAATTGAAAAACAACATACTTACAGTTGGGTACTTTGTCGTATCCCAACGGCTTTAGAGTAATATAAATTTGCTTTGACACCACATAACAAATTTAGAATTGTTTGTGAAGATTTCATGATTATGTGTTAATCCAATGGCGTTGTATCGCATCCGCCACCACCCGAGAAATCATGAAAATAATAATATAGATCATAATTGAGTAAGTTCATCCGAACTGTTAGATTTCATAAGATACTATCATAATATTGGTAAATGTTGTGTTACAGACGTTATATCTTCCGATCGGAAGACTTCATCAGTAATGCGCCGATCTAATCTCTGCGCCCCTCTGGCAACACTCCCACTCTCTGGTCGTATAAATAAGTGAATAATATGTTCCTTCATAGTGGTTGATAAGCATTGCACCCTCCCCGCTTTCCGATCCACATTGTTTCTCTGATCCATCTAGTACGCTTATATGATCCTTTGTCTATAGCCCTCCCTATCAATAACATGGCTTTGCTGTGATACCAGGAGGGTGAAAGTGCACAGGAACAATGCCGGAAACTACGTCACGCTATTGTTCGACCTAGGATACATATTTTTTAACGCATGCGTGTTCGTCAATACAGCTTTAGTCTCCTCCACCTTCGCAACACGGTACGTGGAGTGTCTGGAATCACACTGACGGCGGAGGAGAATACTAGCTGGTCAGACAGTTTAATTTTATCAAGCATATAATACCTGAACAATCACCGTCACACAGTGACATCGCCCCGATATCTTCATAGTAGAAATCGCCATGGTAGGTTGAATCCACAGCCACCCATGACCATTTTATTCGGACCTTATGAGATGCATATTATTAGCGAAGTGACCTGACTAAGGCTACTGACATAGACGGGGGAATTGATTTCTCGCTCTGTGAGCAAGCTTGTATACGACATTGCGGTCAATGGTTATACTCTCTCCACTTGAGTGAGTGCCGCTATAGCCTGCTGCGCGCTGTAGTCCATACAAGACCAACGCAATATAAAATTGAGAGTCTTGGTCAAATTTTGAGCTCAAAGCGCACGGCCAATTTTCAAAGCGCACGCTAACGACTATAATATCTGTTCAACACGTATTTTCAAGTGTATGAGACCACATCTGGTTTCTTGAGAAAAATTCATTTACGGGAGATATTCATCATTTTCTAACTCAGTATCCGAAGATTTTCGTCTGATATCAAAATCGTGCATAGCAATTCACGTGTATCGATCCCGTGTATTCATTTTAATGTCACTGCTGCACCAAATAATTATTAGCCAGGCGATGTCGGTGTGCGTCATTTGATCGATTTACTACAGAATATATGTGACGTGTCATGTCAAAAGGAGACACTTTTGGGCAGGATCGTAACTGGAGAAATAGCCAAAAATCTGCCCGGGGGTGATTTTTTTCACAATTTGGGTTTGTTGCGAATTTGTGATGTTATTAATGTTAAAAATATTGTCTGATAGTTTCAGACCAAAATATAACTGGCATCTTGCATTTTTTGAGACATTTTTCAAGGTAATTCCTACTCTCAACATTGTCAATAATATTTTTAAAGGCCGATATCTCAATTTCCAATTTTATAATACCATAACTTACGAACTCAATATCTTCGCTTAGGAATGTCCGATTCCTTTGAGGAAACGGCGTTGTAGAGCAAAATATCTCTATATTAAAGATATGTAAAAACCTCAAAATTGATAACCTGCCCAAAAGTGTCTCCTTTTGACATGATACGTCACATATTGTATATTCAAAATATAATTTTAATATTGTAAACCTGTTAACTTATATATTTGTGTACTAAAGTATAAGGACACGTGAATAAAATCATGTCGAAGACAAAATGGCCGCTAATCCGCCTATTGTCTAGACCTAGGATACATATTCCGAATAAGGGCAGCAGACTAGGATGCCTATCCCTTCCTCTAGATCCCTGGTGATACATGGTCCGTGATGAGGTGGTAACCGACTTGTTTATTTCCTCAACTGATTCCTTTCTTACAGCGTGAGTGAATAAATTACGTTTCTTATAGTCTTATCCTGAAAGGTCTGCCGGCTTCTCCAATGTGCGACTTCTGACAGTTCTTGCATGGCATTTCATAAACTCTGATTTAGTTTATTCAACATTTGGTGTGCGTGCACGAGATTGATTTCAGTACTGTGAGGCTTTGTTGCTAATTTAGATGTTTTGATTTTTAGGGCGCCCGCTACGGCGGGGCCCCTTATTTGTCTTGACTTTGTAAAAAGCTTCTAATTTCGGTCTTTCTAGATTTACTTCGCAACTGTTTTGCTTAAAAGTCATGCCCAGCTTAGAAATAAAAACACAACCCGCTTGGTTTTGATTTTGATTTTATTACCGTTTACTAATATGCATTGAATGCAAGTAAAATAGTGGGAATACAGCGGGAATTAACGCTTGAAATACGAAATTAATCAAATTCCTTTCGGTCTTCTAAAAATGCTTTAAGAGATGGCGCTATTACGATCGCACAATGTGACCCAGGTGAGGAGCGGCATAATTTGACGTGGCAATGATTCCATTGATAAACATGGTTTCTTGTTTTTAAAAAATTGTTGCAATTTGTTGTGTTATTTAAAACATTTACCTTTAAAAAAATCCTTAAAATGGGTTAAAATCCCGTGCGTATAGGCTTGTGATCTTTGTTTGAAATACCAAATTATTGGGTTAATAAAATCACTCAATACACTGTGACTTTTGTGTCGCTTAAACATGTTAAACGAGTTCAAATGGTTTTAAAACCTGATATCCGCGGCGACTTTCTGTTAAATCAATAACCAGGCATCAATATTGTCAGGTATTACTTACAACCGACAGTTATATGTGACCCCTCGCCACAAATGAGCCCTGAAGTCGCCAATCATCATTTTTTGAGATATTCAACCAAAATATTCTGCTTGAAATTAGCTTTAAAATGACGTATAACATGTCTATAGTACTTGACATTTAAGTAGTGAAAAATCAATAAAACAGTCAATAAATCCTTTGTTTCCTATTGTTTATTGTTAAGTTCGATGGAGCATATCTCAATAGTGGCACTGGCGACATCCGGGCTCAGTTGTGCCGAGGAGTCACATATTATAATATGTCCACTTTGAAAACAATCCTTAAGAACTAAATAAAATAATTCTGCTCTAACAACCCTCCACAACATGATTTCCTAACAATAGTAACCGAAATGGTAAGATCTTTATTCCTTTTTATTTGAAACCAACCCTCTTTCATCACAAGCACATTCAGTCATTTAATGAGGCAATACAAACGATCGATGTTGGTGTTGAAATGAGCAAAATTTTGAGTTACACCTTTTCAATGTAAAATTAATTTTCTCGGTCAAATGAAAAGCAATAATTTTAATTTTTTCAGTAAATGTCAGGAAAAAACTGCAATGCTTGATACTGTATTTTTTTTCAAATCCTAGTGTTAAACGTAGGCGTGAAATTCAGTCATTCAGTGTAAGATTTTCGATTTTGATCAACTCTGCCCGCGAGCATTTTTGTGGATCAACCTTTTAGCTTTTCAAAGTGATATAGTTCGCTAATGAAGGATTTTCCCAACTTTCTAACGCACATCACCGTGAGCGATATATCATAGTTTTGTCAGAATTTCCGTTTTGATTTCACCATTTTTGGTTTGGACCGTGGATTTTCCCATGGACCTCAAGCGTGCGTCTCTTAATACGGATTAACCTAGGTTAACAAACAGACAAAATGGTCGACATAATCATGGAAACCATATAATTTGCCATTGCAGGCTATCACCATGATCACGGAAGCAAATATCCAAAATCCACTTTAATTTACCAAAGCACGCAAATGGGAGATTTGGGCTACAAAATCGCTGGTCGAGTAATCCTTGCTTTCAATGCAGAAGGGACCTGAATTAGAACAATGGAATTATCGACTATTTTTTACATTTTAGGAGCATGACGTGAATAAAGGTGAAATGAAAACGGAAATTCTGACAAAACTATAATAGATAGACCTACACGATGTGCTTCACAGAGGTGGGAAATATTTTTCTTTAGCGAATTATATTAGTTTGAAACGCTATAAAAATGAATTCCGAAAAAAGCTCGCGGACGGAGATAAGACCTATAAAAATCAAAAATCCTTAACTAAACGACACAATTTCATGCCTAATTTTAACACCAGGATTAAAAAAAAATATGTATAGCCAAGCACTATGTTTTTAACTGACATTACTGAAGAAAAAAAAATTGCTTTATATTTGACCGAGAAAATTAATTTCATAGCAAAAAGGTGTATCTCTGAATTGTGCTGATTTTATCGATCGACATTTAGCGCGACTATGCATAACAAAAGGAATTTTTGACCAGCGTTCAGAGTGTATTGTTTGTCCTCTTGTCCGTTACAATTCGTCTTTTCGATATAACCATGTTCTGATCACCCCCTAAATAGACAGAAAGCGGGTCGGGGGACCGCTAATAAATCATGTAAACGATCAGCTAATGCAAGGGACAGAACACCCTCCGGGATGACCGTGGCAGTTGCGTAACTAGGGGGAAGGGGGGGGGGGCAACGTGCCCCGGGTGCTACCACTAGCGGGGCGCCAAATCGGCCTCGCTTAAAAAATATTGCATGATTGCAATTTATTTTAATATCATAATGCCGATGCCATTCCCACACCCCCGCGTCTAAGATATTCTAGGGTGGGGGGGGTTGGTGTTGGTGGTGGTAGTGGTAGTGGCGACAATTTGGTTTTTTGCCCGGGCGCTACCAGCCCTGTAGTTACGCCACTAGACCGTGGGAGTTTACCAGAGGGGGTGTAGCAGCTAGATGAACGCATCACTGATGAAGTCTTCGGATCGGAAGATCAAACGTCTAAAACGTGAGTAAATTATTTGACTTGTTAAATTTACTTGTATATAATATATATAATAGATGTAAACGTCTAAAACGTGAGTATTTTTTTTTCCTTTAACCACGCTAACAGACAGAAATAAAACCGGATAAACGTGTGGCAACTGTTTTATTTTACGTAAGTAAATAACAAAGAATCCCCAATTAACGGGCACTTTAAGATTATAGAAATACAACATGTTTTGAAAGCTAGTATAAGTAGACAACTGCTATCAAAAGGTGATGGAAGTGCTATGTGGACTGATTTGTCTTAAATAAGTAAAGACCTGACGGAAAGAAGTGTTTGACAGAACAATGAGCGAAATTTAGAGAAGTTGAACACTCTATAGCCCTTTTTCCTACTTCCCATCATGCACTATTCCAGGGGATACGAGTGTCGCAAAACCCATCATCTCCCCGGGGAGTACTCATTTCATTCTGGGATATAGACATTAAGTAGGGATAACCATCAAAATTTCATGTTGCCCCTATTGCTACAAAAGATTGTTTTCTGGAAAGAACTCATCAATAGAAGTATTTTGGTGGTTAAATGGTGAAAATCGGTCAAAAACTTTTCGAATTATGAATTTTCAAAGTTTCCCATTGTGACCGGTCATTGGAACGAAATGAAATGACAAGGTCCAAAAATAGCAATTGGGAGCAAAATTGGCATAAGCATATATTTACCTTTATATATTTCTTTATTTTAACATATATGCAAACATGAAACAAGCATATTGTCAAAGTATCAAAGGGGTTTCTTATGAAATGGCACTTTACTAGTCAGTGGCATAAATTATTTTTTCAAACTGAGGCATTGAAATCATGCATTTAGAGAACATTTGGCAAAAATCATCCAAGATGGCCGATATGGCACAAAATCAAAATTGCACTAAGTACAGGTGAACTTTTTTTTTCACAACCAAAAATGTCAATGTTATTGGGTTTAATATGACCAACTAGTAGGTGTATGCAAAGAAAATCTTAAGTGTCATTGAAGGTCATTGACTCATTCACAACAATAGATGTTATCCACTTCACTCATCATGCTCATGTGTGACTTCTAACAAAAGGTGCTGGTTCCCGTAGTATTCCTTATTCAATACAATTCAATGCATGACCTCGAAGTTAGCTGCATGACTTTCGCGGGCTATTTTGAAACAGTTATGGTTGCACATTCAGGTACTTCTTTTGAAAGTTCTAAACAAGGTATAGCCAGCAGCAAGTTGTAGATGGTATAGGCCTAAATATAAGAAAACGTTTAGGGTTGAAATCAGGTGAACAATACATCGAATGAGCACGAAACTTCACATTTATGTTCAGAAAGGTGTCTTCTTAGCATGATTCGAAAGGAGTATGGAAATTCCAAAGGGAAGCTGGTGATTTAATTTGTAACTCGAGATCTACTTGTTCAATTTTTTAACTTTTTTACAGAGGGTATGATAGAGGTATTACTGGCAACTCTGCCAAATTACAGCTCAGTAGGCCACGTTGTTCACCTGATCTTATTGACATGAATATTTGTGCCATTCTTGAGCAGTGCTGAACTCAGCCACTGGCAATTAAGCGCACTGTGGCGATGGAACAAATGATCTTCAATAAACATTATTGATGGATTTCTACTTGTTTCTGTACTTATCTCAGCCAAGTGGTATAATGTTTAGCATTCATTGCCTCAGTATTTGTTAATTAGACAATTAAAAATTACTAATTACTTGTTGCTACATTAATAAAGTTCGTTGACCTCTATGTATAGGGATTTAATGTAGGCAACATTCAAAAGGATGCTACGGACAAACGAAACATGGTAAAAGGCTCAAATTTCTTAAGCAGACCTAGGTTGTGATCCTCTTTACTTCAGTAAACTAAAAACTAGTAAAACATAGAAAGTTTGCGACAAATCTGAAAGAGCGCCCTCATGCTCAATTTTGTCCAAAAAGTCCATTTTTACGAAAACGCTTTGTCGAATTCTCTTTTAACTTTCAAAACTGGATTGTTGAGCTTATTGTACATCTAGTTACATGCCTCAATCATGAAAATTTGCATCTCCAGTGCCAGATAAGGGGTGTTTTAAAGAAATTTATATAAATATTGAAAGATATTTGACCACCCTGTATCTACATAATTGAAGTCCTTGACCGCTAAAAGTTCCATATGGCTAGGGGGGCAATTAACATGATTAAGTTAACTATATTAAACATGTGTCAAAACTTTACATTATCAATGTACGCCGAGGGGTGACACCCCTAACTGAATTAATATTTTCATTCTTATTTTGCTTGTTACACCCTGTATATTATATGGGTCACCCTGTATAATTACTCCCATTGTATGGTTTCTGAAATCGTCTGAGTATATGCTATCAGAATAATATACTTTTATTGGGTTCTAATGTAAACTTTTGAAGTTATAGTACCAAACCTGTAAAAGCATGTGATTTGTTTGAAAAATACACATGCAACGTAACTGGTGCCCAACATAAAAAACATGACCCTCTGCGAGTCAAGATGGCACCAGATGGCTTCATATATCAGTCTCTCTATAGCCTTGGAAACCATGGGGAATCGGTATATTGGGTGGTAGTAGCAAGGGATAACATCAGAGTACTATGACTGGGATACCATCTGGACCAGATGCTTTGTTGATATTATGTTGCAACAAATGTTTCTTCACCTACTTTTGCCTGAACACACAATTTCCAAACTTTTAAGTGCTTCTCAGTGGAGTATTTGGGATAGGCTAGCCGTTATCATCACATAGGACGGTAGAATTGTCATTAAAGAAACTTGAGAGGTATCTGCCTTATCCTTGGATGTGATTAATGTGGAGCCGTCTGACTTTAGGACTGGAATTTTAGATTTGCCTTCCTTGCCCATCAGTCGACGAGCTGCCCAAAACTTTGGAGCATGTCTGAAGTTTGATTGTCATCTGCTCTCTCTTATTCTGGTTTTGTGCGAAGCAGCAGCTTTCCTAAATATAGATATGTCTTCATTTCTTGCTCGGTTGTAAATACGAGTTTTTTTTTCATCACAAATTGCATTGGTGATATACGCAAAGGACGTTTATAGATTGCTTCTTTTAAGAAGGTGTTCCTATGTAGCCTCTGCAAGACAGCTTCCCAGATGGCTTAGATGTTGACAAGGTCTGATGTTCCAACAGTGTGGTCGATGGAAACGGAAGAGCAGAGGTTTGGACCATCAGTTATGATAAGTTCCAAGCAGTCGCAAAGTTGGTGGGTAGCCCATGACACAATTTGAGTAAGATCGTATGTGCAGTAGAAGTTCAAAGCTGTTCCACCTTCTTCATCAGTGGGAGATACGCTTGGCAGCCATTCGCGGTGATGACAGTTAAAGT
This sequence comes from Amphiura filiformis, assembly GCF_039555335.1. NCBI lineage: Eukaryota > Metazoa > Echinodermata > Ophiuroidea > Amphilepidida > Amphiuridae > Amphiura > Amphiura filiformis. The sequence continues at coordinate 16,250,199 of NC_092640.1, read as the reverse complement.
CCTCGGCTAATTATACAGATGTTAGCTTTGGTTTTGCAGATGAGATTGTCATGGTGTCTGTCATCCAATCCAATCCAAGACTCCAAGGACTTTTTTTGTATCTTAACGTGACTTTATTTACTAAAAGAACAAGCCAGACAGCTATTGTACTGGACATTAGGGAGTTTAAGGTCAAAAGTCATCAATGGTTATTTAAGAACTTCATAAAACATGCTCTGATATAGTATTAATTAGCTTGCATGGTACTTTTGTAATCCTGTTATATTAACGTTACAGCTATCAGAAGTTGAAGCTGGTGGCCGTACTGTGTTCCCAAAGCTTGGAATTTCCATCCCGCCTATAAAGGTATGCCAAATTTCAAACGTTTGAAAACATTCTTGCGATTAGCAACTGTATATTTATATGATTACCATTAAATGTAGACTTACCTGGTCCCGGACATGACCCCAGCAAACACACAACGTTTTACAGAAAATGTTTAAATGTCGAGTTATATAAAGGCTGTAAAAACGTTTTAATAACATTCCTAATACAGTTTTGAATACGTGATGCGATACAAGTGTTGACAAAATAGTTTGCAAAAATGTTTGCCCAAAATATTTTACAATAACGTTCATGATCTTTTATGTAACCCGACATTTAAATGTTTTAAATAAACCTTTTAAGAACATTTTTTGTGTTTGTTGGGAGATCTCTGCCATCTCTAGAGTTACAGATCGTGATGTGCATTACAGTGTGTGTTCTCTTCAAGTGATTACAATTCTTTAATACCAGTGCAATTAGAACCTCGCGATTGGAACTTCGCTATGTACATGATGGTGAAGTGGTGCCTTTTTCTGCGCACGCGTTTGGCGGCATTATTTCTTGCTTCGGGTTTAATCGGAATAAATCGTGAAAAGTCGATTTTTAAAGATTATATTTTGGCCTCTATTGCGTGCAGCGCTTAAGAATAGTGAAGGGACATGATTTAAAATTCCGTGTTCCGTGTTGATTTCTCTACAGGGTAGTGCAGCATTTTGGTATAACTACTTAAAAAATGGCGATCCTGATTCCGACATGTTGCATGCAGGATGTCCAGTGCTACTCGGAGAAAAGTGGGGTGAGTACAAGAAAATCCAAACAATGTGCCTCCCCCCCCCATATCTAGCCATAAATCTCAAACATAAATGTTTTACGGAACATATTGCGGTACACACTGCCACAGGGTTGTACCGGTACTAAGGCGGATGGACAGGTTAAAAGGGTCCTTGCTCCTTGTCCATGGGCTCCAAGGCTCTTGCTACGCCTACAAAATGGGCTATTCCAGAAATTAATGGCACCCACCCCCTAAAGAAGACATGTGAATTTGTACCATAAATTTTTGGGAATTCCCAGACCAAAATTTTATCCAAAAAAATTGGGAATTCCCATTTTGATAAAAAAAATGCTTTAAAATATTGGGAATTCCCAGTGACCCTAAAGAAGACATGCACATTTTTGCCAAAATTTTTGGGAATTCCCAAGCCTAAAAAGGCATCCTTTTCTTGGGAATTCCCATGTCTTCTTTAGGGTTGTGAGAATAATGACCATTTTTTGGGGGAATTCCCAGAGCAAAAAATGGTAAAATTTTTTGGGAATCCCATGTCTTCTTTAGGGGGAGTACCTTTAATTTCTGGAATAGCCCAATGAACGCCCAAGATATAATAGACCTATTCGCCATAGAATGATGAAGTAACACGATTAACTACCATGCCATAGCAATAGATGAATACGTTATTTTAATATATCACCCTGCACTACAAGTAGGTTGCACTCATCACCTGTGTATGTCTGCAATCATAGATTGAATATACAATTCCTGTTCTTTGATATCTATGGTTCAATGCAGGGGTACCACGTGAACGTACTAGTGCTGTGCGATATATACAAAAATTGTATTAACCTATTGCTATGGTAGTTAATCATGTTACATCATCACTTCTACGGTGAATTCAATATATATAGAAGAAAGGTCTCAAACCTGAACAGTTCTCAAACACAGGCCTGTCACATTACAAGGCAATTCTTTGGACAGAAATATTTTAATATTTCTGTCCAAAGAATTGCCTTAAAAGCATGCTTAAGGGGGTACTACACCCCTGTGGTAAATTTGTGACTATTTTTGCATTTTTCTCAAAAATAATAATACACTGGTAACAAAGGTTATATATATTATTGGGGCAAGGAATCCAGTTACTACACTGAAATTTCAGTGACTCAAGACAAGCGGTTCAGTATATATGATAGGAAACGAGGTACATCCTAGCTGTACCTTATTTCTTATCATAAATAACAAACCGCTTGTCTTGGGTCACTGAAATTCCAGTGTAGTAATTGGATTCCTTGCCCCTATATTATACATAACTTTTGTTACCACTGTGTTATTAGTTTTGAGAGAGAAAAAAAAAGACACAAATTTATCGAGGGGTGTAGTACCCCTTAAAACATTACAAAGGTAATTCCCAAAATGTTATTCCACACCAACTCTTGCAAAGGGGGTTTTCCCATCTCTCATGGAATAACTTTAAATTGTAAACAAAGATAAATGATCAAATTAAAGTACCCAGAGCTCAACACAATTTGATTTTGAGTTGTTCTGCTAGAGCTGTCAATTATTTTACACGGTGGGCGACTATACACGATGGAAGTGTGATCCGCATTACTGATTTTGCCTCAAAAGGCATTATTAGTTCAAAAAAGTATTTTTAATTAAAAAAATAAGATATTAAGAATAAAATCTTTAATAAATTCCTGGAATGGACTGTCAGGAACTTTAGATTACAAAAAACAAAAGCAGACAAAATACAAAAGCCAAATTTTAAATTTTGAACTTTTCTGTTTTTTCTTTATAATGTGTTCCAAGAAATGTGTTTTGTGATTTTTTTCTTCAAAATGTTTTTACACCAAATCTGTATTTATATTTAGTTAGAGCACTTTTTGCAGCACAGACTGCACAAACTTTTTTTCGAGACCACTGCGCCACTTGTGAAATCTAACTCCGTAGTCGTTATATAACTCTGCCCCCTAGCGGTCGTCGTTTTTTAAAAAGCGCCCTCGCTAAATACGCTAAATTCTCGCCATCCATGTAATGCTTCAATTGTGATGCTATCAAGCAAAATCAGTCGGAACTCGAAAATATTACATTTTCAGTTTCTTGAAGGATAGTAAAAAGCATTTTAGTAAAATAATAGTAAAAGCTGCATTTTGCAGAAAATCCCATTGAAATTGAACAAGCAGTTCCAAAGATAGGAGCAGTTAAATAGTTTCCAAAACAAAAGAAAACAAAAGGAAAGCTTTCTTTTATTTGGCTATATCTCAAAATCAATATTTCTGAGTTCCGACTGATTTTGCTTGATAGCATCACAATTAATAATTGTATTTAATAAAATGCGACTATAGAGTAGTGTAGTTGACAGCAGACTTAAAAAAGGGATCTTGTGTTTCAATTCGGCGCGTACCATACCATAATGAGTGCCCACCGCTTACATTATATTAAGTTATGACAAGTTATGAAAATTTACATTATTACCTATAACTCAAGAACCCATAAACCCATAATGTAATTTTGAAATTCTCAAAACTTCCTTTTAGAAAAATGTGTCACTTTTTACAAAAAAACAGACGATCGTTGGACTCCAAAAATTCTCCAAGCATTTGATAAGCTTGTTCAATCAACCAGTACTGTGTGATTTGAAGTTAACAGAAAATTTGATGCGATCAAGGAAAATCAGTCGGAACTCGGAAATATTAATTTTTTATTTTCTTACAAGATAGTAAGAGGCATTTACAAAGCTGCATTTTGCAGAAAACCCCATTGAATTTTAACAACCAGTTCCAAAGATATGAGCAATTAAAGAGTTTCCAAAACAATAGGAAAGAAAAGGAAACATTACCTTTGTTTGGCTATATCTCAAAATCGATATTTGCGAGTTCCGACTGATTTTGCTTGATCGCATTACAAATCATCACCATATTCATTGAAACCAGCTGTTTCACCATGTATAATCTCGTGGAGGCATGTGACATATTTATCAGCCTTTTAGTTAGTTTTAAAATTTGCTGGTCACAGCTACTGCTGGACTATAATAATTCTCATATTTGTTATATTCATTTTATTTGTACAGCTTCCAACCTTTGGATATTCGAGTATGGCCAGGAATTCCGACGAAGATGTGGCTTGACCAGAGATGACATATATTAACCCTAACCGCTTAAGGTTAAATACCACTAATGTATTACACAGGTTTCAATGGGAAAATGGCTAATTTCGGGTGAAATTACTCAGAACTCTCACAGTTAAATGCCACTAATATCAGGTGAAACTATATGATTTAGATGCCAAATGATCAAAAACTCAACATAAGTTGACCTGAGACTTTTTTTGTTTTAACGCACTGAACCGTAAACACCTTAAAATGGCAGTGCGCTCTCGAAGCCGAAAGTTACAATATGGTAGGGCGAATATTTACTAAAAACTGAAGCCGTGCGTATGAATTTTGGCACTATAGTATTACAACAAAAATGTCATATAATGAGAGAAAATATACCATTTTGAAGCATCAAACCCTAAAAAGTACTCGTCGTATTTCCATGTATCGCCCAGGCCTACTAGTGGTATGTAACCCTAAAGGCTTTTTGGCGATGTGAAAGAAAAAAGAAAGGAATAAAGAGAAAAAACAAAGAAAGAAATTGTTTGCTCTGGGTGGGATTCGAACCCGAGACCCCTCGCATGCCAACCACTGGCTCGGCGACACTTAGCCACGGGTGTTGGGCTTCGCTGGCCAGCGAAACCGTGCATATATATCACTTAAGGCGATTGCGTCAACACACCACGTGGGATGCACGCACGAACAGCGCATATCAAGTAGTATATTGTAGTAATTAGTACGGTTAGGGTTAAGGAAGCATATATTGAGTTTCGATAGTGGTAACCGAACCCTAACCGCCTAAGGGCTTTCTGGCGACGGAAGGGAAAGAAGGAAGGAATAAAGAGAGAAAAACAAAGAAAGAAGTTGTTTGCTCTGGTTGGGATTCGAACCCGGGACCCCTCGCATGCCAACCACTGGCTCGGCGACACTTAGCAACGGGTGTTGGGCTTCGCTGGCCAGCGAAACCGTGCCTATATATCACTTAGATCGATTGCGTCATCACACCACGTGGGATGCACGCACGAACAGCGCATATATCAAGTAGTATTTTGTAGTAATTAGTACGGTTAGGGTTAAGGAATCATATGACTTTCGATAGTGGTAACCTAACCCTAACCGCCTAAGGGCTTTTTGGCGACGGAAAGGGAAAGAAGGAAGGAATAAAGAGTGAAAACAAAGAAAAAAGTTGTTTGCTCTGGGTGGGATTCGAACCCGGGACCCCCGCATGCCAACCACTGACTCGGCGACACTTAGCCACGGGTGTTGGGCTTCGCTGGCCAGCGAAACCGTGCCTATCACTTAGGGCGATTGCGTCATCACACCACGTGAGATGCACGCATGAACAGCGTATAAGTAGTATTTTGTTGTAATTAGTACGGTTAGGGTTAACGGATACCTTCAAGTCAACCGGACTATGGCCAGGAATTCCGACGAAGATGTGGCTTGACTAAAGATGACATATATTAACGGATACATTCAAGTCAATCGGACTATGGCCAGGAATTCCGACGAAGTGTGGGTTGACTAGAAATGACATACAGGGTGTCCCAGAAAAAAATACCGAGCGAATGAATTTGGACGTAAGTCGAGAAATAGACATCAGAATCCACAAATCTAAACATCAGCATGTAGCCTATCTTATTCTGCATCCCATACGTCGATTTTACTGGAATCGGTTGACTGAATGCGAAGAAATGAACGATTACATAACGCATGCGTCAATTCACTTCATTCCAAGTTTGAAAGAAAGATCATTCAACACAAAGCGCACTATTATAGTGGTTAACTGTTAATGGGCTTCATGTTTTGTTCTGTGAAATCATTTTCGTTCTTTTTAAACAATCTATTTCTTGCAAAACATTTAGTTAGGTTTTGTTCAAATTTGAAAACCTGCACGATATTGAAAATGAAAGCTTGATTGTAGATGATGCTCAGTACTTGTAAATATCTTTTTTCATTAATGTTGATATAAATGTTGCATAAAGAATTATTGCATAAAAGAATTCCAGGTGGCTTCAATTATTTCTCACAAATTGAAAGTTTTTGAAATATTTCGTAGAAATTGTAATGCAAACTTAAAATCATTTAAAAATTCAACATTAATGTTACAAGGTATCAAAAATCACACGCACACTGTAAGAACTTGATCATTGCCATTCTTGGCTCAAATGTTCTTTGGAAAGTTAAAATATAACATTTGAACAACCTAAAGAATTAAAGTTGGAAAGCTTCCAATTGCAGAAATCAAAGTTTTCTCGGACAAACTATTATTCATCTTCAGTGAAAGCAGAAATAACATAACAACGTCGGGTTATAAAATAGATAATGTGGACTCAATTTAATGAGATACACAAACTTTAGGAAGCTGTGAGCGAGTATGAAAAAAACCGCCTGTGATCAAACTTGGAATGAACTGCATTGATGCGCGAATTATGTAATCGTTAATTTCTTCGCAACCAGTCAACCGAATCAAATAAAATTTTCGTACGTGATGCACAATATAATAGGCTATGCGCTACATTTTACATATTTTGATTTTGATGCCTACTTCTCGACTTACGTTCAATTTAATTCACTCGGTAATTTTTTCTGGGACACCCTGTATATTAACGGATACCTTCAAGCCAATCGGACTATGGCCAGGAATTCCAACGAAGATGTGGCTTGACTAAAGATGACATATATTAACGGATACTTTCAAGTCAATCGGACTATGGCCAGGAATCCGACGAAGGTGTGGGTTGACTAGAAATGACATATATTAACGGATACCTTCAAGACAATCGGAGTATGGCCAGGAATTCCGACGAAGGTGTGGGTTGACTAGAAATGACATATATTAACGGATACCTTCAAGTTAATCGGACTATGGCAAGGAATTCCGACGAAGGTGTGGGTTGACTAGAAATGACATATATTAACGGATACCTTCAAGACAATCGGAGTATGGCCAGGAATTCCAACGAAGATGTGGCTTGACCAGAGATGACATATATTAACGGATACCTTCAAGACAATCGGAGTATGACCATGAATTCCGACGAAGGTGTGGGTTGACTAGAAATGACATATATTAACGGATACCTTCAAGACAATCGTAATAATAGTTATTTACTTGTTTATTAATATACAGGTTGCACAACTTATAAATTCCCCCCAAAATACTTTTTTTTTTATAATAAATCGAAAAATGTTCTTCCGAAATGCAAACTTGTAAAAAGATATGTGTAGCCTTATTTGTTTTACACCTATGGAGCAAATTATAGCGTCAAACATCATTGCGTTCAGTCACAATGGTTCATTATGTAAAAAAGAGACCGTTTTAAACTGTGTTAAAAGTTGCATCTGAGTCCATATGAGTCAACTCTCAACACATTCATGTGTTTGTTAAAGAAAACCTGACTGCTATGGGATCAGGTGCAAGTTTTAAAACGGCCTCTTTTCTTACATAATTAACCACTGTGACTGCATGCAATGATGTACGACGCTATTGATCCATATGGGTAAAACAAATAGGGCTATACATATACAGGGTGTCCCAAAAAAGAGGCCCCTCATTGTGCCCTCTTTTTCTCCTATTTCTGAAAAGTTGATCAAATATATTTTGGTATGTTAAGAAACCTTGAGTCGTTAGCTTTAAGAAACCAAAACAATTATATCAATCGGCTCACAACTTTTGAAGATATGCTCTTTTAAAGAAATGTACCCGTTTTACACTCTGTCCACGGAGCGGAGAAGGTTTTCAAAGATTGAAAAGGAGTACACATACCATGCATGAATATCAAACATTCCTCAATGATAACTTTATAAAATAACTTTATTTATGGAATGGGCTTTACCGGTAGGTTTATGGGCAATGGATTTTGCTAATAGTGTCATTAATTTGTGGGTAAAATGGATGCCGAATGGGACTTCTTTTGCTTTACTTGCAATTACTTATTTTTTCTTGGCCTTTTTGTTTTATTATGTTTCTTACTTTTTTATTTTGTTGTTTCTTGCTTTCTTTTCTTTATTTACAACATAAGTCATTTCTCTTTTTAGGATAAAATGTAGCCCTAAAAGGCTGTTTGGTTTGTCTTTGATTCTTCTGAAGTGAGTTTACTGTGCTGCTCTGCCCTCTACCTACCTTGTTGCCTCCTTGGCGAATACATGTTTCGCCCCTGGTCCTCATTGCATCAATTGCGTTGCGTACCATCCTTGTGCGCCGGCTAAGTTGCGAATGCATTCAGTAATACGTTTGTGAAGATCTTGGATTTTGCCACAAAGTGATAAAATTCCTAGCAGCCAAAGTTCCATAAATATACCAGTTATACCACATCCATCCATCCCTGGTAGTGGTATACTCAGAAACAGATTTTTACTATCAATGCATATTATCTGTTTTTGACTATAACAATGTAAACATGAGCAAGGTCATGTTTTTGTAGCCTCAGCAGGTAGTACTGATAAGGAACTTTAAAAATCATTTTATTTTGTAAACAGATAATACTCTGTTATTATTTATGGATGGATATATTAAACATACATTTTGTTTTGTCAACGATGAAAATCCGTTCACAAATAAAGTTTTTAGGACCTATAACATTGATACTAAACTCTTATTTTGCACAAATAAAAGATAAAAGAAAGAGGAGAAGAACATGCAAAGAAAGACTCCAATATAAATATTTATAACATTTCATATAGACATTCCACAGTCCACACAAGAAATTGATAGTTGGAGTGGAGATGGGGGATGGGTGAGGTCATTAAATAATCCCTAAATATTAGATGTAATTTTTTATTAGACTTTTCTTTATTTGTAACTTAAACTGGTTTACTGATTTTGTAATATATCAGTAATATTCCATTTCCTAGGACCGGAAGCCCGTGTTGTGAGGGCCACAAACTGCGGCTACGTACAGATACGCGAACGCTGACTTGTTTTGTTCTTTATGACCAGAGGAAAAGTTCGACATATCGCACGACTCTTTAGGGTATTTGGTTTAAAAGATAGAGGGTTATTGCACAAAGTACAACGAATTGGTTTGTGACCGAATGCAAGACATCAATTCATCTAAATATACAGATTTGGTGTAAAAACAACGGTTATGGAGAAAATCACGAAATAGTTAAATTTGGCCAACTTTTTTTGTACATCAATATACAGGGTTCGAATTGGCATGTGGGCGATTTGATTTGGGGCTGAATTGACGAATAGTATCGATATCGATATTGATATTTTTACAGAGCACGTGATATTTCGATATGATGATTCGAATTGTCACCTGTACTAAAGGTGTCAGTTCTGCAGGAACTGACACAAAAATTACTAGCATTCAAAGTACTTGTGTCAATGCAAAATTATGAAACATGATCTTATCCATGGCGCAGAAAGAAAGAAAGAAAGAAAGAAAGAATGAAAGTTAGAAAGAAAGAAAGAAAGAAAGAAAGAAAGAAAGAAAGAAAGAAAGAACTAGACTTAGCTGTGGTCTAACCCACGAACACAGCCGTGTGGTGACCCCTTAATGACCTTTGACCCAAAAATGTATGAAAACTCCCATAGACATTGGCTAATGTCAATGCATGGGTGTACGTGGCACCACTTTGCTGTTATTTGTGGCAGAAGGTGCATTTTGAAGGTTTTTCGTTTCAGACCGGAAGTGACCCCTTAATGACCTTTGACCCAAAGTAAAATAATACCACATATGAATTGGGTAACCACAATTCATGTGTGAACATACCGTTACTGTGCTACGTTTTTCTTAGCTAATAAAATTTTTTGAATGTATTTCGTTTTATACCGGAAGTGACCACATAATGACCTTTGACCCCAAATCTGTGAGGACCCCATAGACACTGGGTAATAACAATGCATGTGTGCAAGTGGCGTCACTTTCCTACGTAATTTGTGGGAGAAGAAGCATTTTAAGGGTATTTCGTTTTATACCGGAAGTGGCCCCTTAATGACCTTTGACCCTAAATAAAAAAATACCACATATACACGGGGTAACCACAATTTATGTGTGAACATACCGTTACTGTCTTATGTTTTTCTTAGCAAATAAAAAATTTTGAAGGTTTTTCGTTTTTTACCGGAAGTGACCCCTTAATGACATTTGACCCCAAATAGAAAAATACCACATATGAATTGGGCCTCCACAATTCATGTGTGAACATACCGTTACTGTCCTATGTTTTTCTTAGCAAATAAAAACATTTGAAGGTTTTTCGTTTTATACCGGAAGTGACCCCTTAATGACCTTTGACCCCAAATATGTGAGGACCCCATAGCACCCATAGTGGGTAGGAGAACATGAAAACTAATATGAGATACTGTATTAGGATCACATATTAAGTATCATGTTAGAGTATACTCTTGTACTCCAGAAGACAGGATCACATATTAAAGTGTGCGACACTATGGAATATAAAAAGCATGATATGGGTATGTTAAAAATTGAAATGAGGTATGGGGCTGGCTGGGGGTGGCTACGGGTCGTTATCTCAAGGACAATATTGTTCAAGGTTGCGCCGCAGGCTTACAAAGAAACAATAGCAATCAAGCTTAAACTTTAAATTAGCACCCGATAGAGGGCAGGGCCTGAAGAATGAGGGAAATTATGGGGTAATATTTAACGGAATAAACTGCATAATCATATTATTTAGATTTATTCCGTTAAAAATCTTATTTTAACTTATCAAATCAAGGACAATATTGTTCAAGGTTGCGCCGCAGGCTTACAAAGAAACAATAGCAATCAAGCTTAAACTTTAAATTAGCACCCGATAGAGGGCAGGGCCTGAAGAATGAGGAAATTATGGGTAATATTTAACGGAATAAACTGCATAATCATATTATTTAGATTTATTCCGTTAAAAATCTTATTTTAACTTATCAAATTACTAGTTTTTATATTCTATGGTGTCAAATTTTTATTCACAACGTTGTAAATACGCATTAAATATCTCAAGGACAATATTGTTCAAGGTTGCGCCGCAGGCTTACAAAGAAACAATAGCAATCAAGCTTAAACTTTAAATTAGCACCCGATAGAGGGCAGGGCCTGAAGAATGAGGGAAATTATGGGGTAAATATTTAACGGAATAAACTGCATAATCATATTATTTAGATTTATTCCGTTAAAAATCTTATTTTAACTTATCAAATTACTAGTTTTTATATTCTATGGTGTCAAATTTTTATTCACAACGTTGTAAATACGCATTAAATACGATTAATAACAACAGAGGGCGCTTTTTCTTTAATATGTGATCCTGTCTTCTGGAGTACAAGAGTATACTCTCACATGATACTTAATATGTGATCCTAATACAGTATCTCATATTAGTTTTCATGTTCTCCTACCCACTATGGGTGCCCATAGACACTAGGTAGTAACAATGCATGTATGCAAGTGGTGTTACTGTCCTACGTAATTTGTGGGAGAAGAAGCATTTTAAAGGTATTTCGTTTTGTACCCGAAGTGGCCCCTTAATGACCTTTGACCCTAAATAAAAAAATACCACATATACACAGGGTAATTATAATTTATGTGTGAACATACCGTTACTGTCCTATGTTTTTCTTAGCAAATAAAAATTTTTGAAGGTTTTTCGTTTTATACCGGAAGTGACCCCTTAATGACCTTGGACCCCAAATCTGTGAGGACCCCATAGACACTGGGTAATAGCAATGCATGTGTGCAAGTGGGGTCACTGTCATACGTAATCTGTAGGAGAAGAAGCATTTTGAGTTGAAATCACGTTTTTGACCCCTATGACCCCAGCGTGACCTTTGACCCCACGAGTTTCATGTGACATGTAGGGGCATGGTCAATGATGGTTGTGACCAAGTTAGGTCCAAATCGGTGTAAGCATGTGAGTGCTAGAGCAAATGTAGTGGTCGGCAGAAAGAAAGAAAGAACCTGTAAGAAAAAAGACACAGCCGTGACTAACGTCACGGCTGTGTAAGAAAGAAAGAAACTACACTATGGTAGATGAAAAGTGCAGCACTACACACAGGTAAACAGGCAAAGTAATGATTTTGGATTACTCGCCTATCACTCAAATGATCATATTTAGAAATTTATGATATTTTAAGTACAGAGAAAGATAAAAACATATTGATCTGTCTGGAAATCTACGGAGAAAACAAGAAATTATCTCGTGTTTGCTATATAACCAACATAAGACATATCGGCATTCGGCAGGTATTTTGTGAAAAACACTTTTCAAAATAATCACAAAATACACCCTTCCCTCGCAATTGTTCCAGTCCCCAAATCTGCCGATTCTTTTATCACCATCCAAATCACTGGCTCCATAAAGTGGAAAGCTAAATAAATATCGCTTACTCATAGTCATGTGAGGTATTAGACTACCCCGAAGTCCACTTGCCCATTGTGCATACTCTGGATATTGTATTTAAGCTTAAAACTCTGATTTAATTAATGTGTGCACAATTGATAGATTTTCACATCTGATCTTTTCAGTCACCCTACTCCCTCTCTCTGTTAGCTTCCCAAGTGGACTACTGACTTTGCCTTGCGGTTAAGATTTTTAACACAGTACTCTATGGAGAGTTAGGCCAATTTCTGGCCTAACTAAATTGGCCATGATGTAATGTATCTTTAAATGGATCTGCCTTGTGATTGGTCGTCATATCTCGCTATGGTTTAAATCTTCTGGGCCCGCGCCATTACCACTAACTACACCGTAAACAACTGTCTGTGGTATTTGCGGCGCTTTTGTGCTGACGCGAAAGTTAATCTCTCATCAAACATCTAGCGCGTCCATGCTTAGTACTTGTGGTTAATGGACTGATAAACAAGTATGCTTGACAGTGTGTTTTAGAGAGCAAAGTCCAGGGGTAAAGTTCTGCTTACAATTCAAAGTCCATAGTCGAATTGTCGGGGTTCGCTATCAATAAACTGGTAGATTCCAAAATCAGAATTGTTCAGTATTAAAGTGAGCCATTATAATTATGCAAGATAATGTTGCATTAAATTACTTTCATTGTCACTAATCATCTGATATTTTTAACTCTTTATGACCATTTTACTACTGAATACTTGAATGTTAATAAACATCAGTATAATTTTGAGTTCAACGAAATGGGTTTATCATGACTAATAATAACATATTTTTAATAAAATTCGACTATGGCATAGTCTAGTGAGGATAGGTGAACTTCTAAAAATAATAGCTGCCGCGTAGTTGTTTGTAAGTGTACAGCGTGTTTGATAAATAACAGCACCATCGAGAGATTTAGTGTACTAATGCGGATGCAAGCAAACCATAATAGCTGCATGATTTCTGTTTAGGTGAGGCCTGGGAATAAGCATAGACCCTGGAATTAAAATAGCTGCTGCGGAGGTAAAATATTAGTGTAAAATCATAGCTGCCATATGTGGTTTCTTTGGAACCTGTCTCCTACAGTTCTGCGCCGAAATAAAATGCGAGTAAAGCAGTAGTATTGTAAATCGATTGCTTAAATTTAACTTAGTCATATAAACTCTTTAAATAAATAAATCAAGTTGATTTAATTAGGTCTAAGAAAACTGTTTGTTTAGCGTGTTTGACCCTAGATTTTTTCTTTCTTTCTTTTTTTTTTTTTTTTTGCAATAAAATAAATAAATAAAAATTTCTGTTCTATCACATGAGATATATTATATGAGTGTGTGGTTGGCGTGTAGTTAAAAAAAAAACCTTTAAAAAGTTCTGAAATGTTTTATTATAAAATGCAAACATAATTCATATTCCATAAAATGTTCGTTAACTCTATCTTACCGGGGGCATGCGAAAAACTAATTCTGTCACGCCAAAGACTAGGGGTGCGTCATGGAGACTCACGAATAATTAATTTTGTTTTACACAAATATTGTAAGCGATATTGAGCTCAAACTTGATATTTAGAAATACATGGCTGTACGATTTTTTTACCAAAAATCAATTGTTGTCCCATGGTTTGTAGATATCTATCGAATTTACAAATTTGGGTAAGGTGCACTCACATGACATCATTTGGATCATGATGGGACTAGTGTAAGTATCCAATAGAGAAAACCCATAGCTATCCATTGATAGAACAGCATAGAGGGTTGGTATAGATTTCAACAAGGAGAGTTTGTACCAATACCCACCCCACCCCAATCCGGGATTAGTAAAGCGTGCAAAAAATAGCTAGCCATTAATAGAGCAGCGTAGAGGGTTGGTATAGATTTCAACAAAGAGAGTTTGTACCAATCCCCACCCCACCCGAACCCCGGGTTAGTAAAGTGGGCAGCCCATAGCTATCCATTGATAGAACAGCATAGAGGGTTGGTATAGATGTCCATAAGGAGATTTTGTAGCAATATCCACCCCCACCCCAACCCCGGGTTAGTAAAGCGTGCAACAAATAGCTATCCATGATAGAGCAGCATAGAGGGTTTGTATAGATTTCTACAAGGCGAGTTTGTACCAATCCCCACCACACCCCAACCCCAGGTTAGTAAAGCATGCAACCAATAGCTATCCATTAATAGAACAGCATAGAGGGTTGGTATAGATTTCCACAAGGAGATTTTGTACCAATCCCCACCCCACCCCAACCCCGGGTTAGTAAAGCGTGCAACCCATAGCTATCCATTGATAGAACAGCATAGAGGGTTGGCACAGATTCCACAAGGAGATTTTGTAGCAATACCCACCCCACCCCAACCCCGGGTTAGTAAAGCGTGCAACAAATAGCTATCCATTGGTAGAACAGCATAGAGGGTTGGTATAGATGTCCATAAGGAGATTTTGTAGCAATACCCACCCCACCCCAACCCCGAGTTAGTGAAGCGTGCAACAAATAGCTATCCATTGATAGAACCGCACAGAGGGTTGGTGTTGATGTCTATAAGGAGATTTTGCACCCATGATGCAGTCATGTCTACAGTAGAATTCACCACGACCTTTGCAGGATTTAAACCCCATTAAAAGCTATTAAACCAAGATAACACTCATTGAAAACAGCTCAACTATGTAACATCAGATCTTCTCTGGTTAAATCCACACTACACATGTTTCTGTTTTACCTGTGCGGTATTGCAATGAACAAGTATTATAGTTTCAGTTGGGTAACCGATTATAAGGTAACAATACTATGTGCGCCTTTGTTCACGAAATGAGACAATAGTCTGCTTATTGTTAACCAGCATTCTTGAAAATGAGAAACATAATGGTTGTTGACTTAAGGGCTGGGGTATGAACGTTTGGACAGTATTTATTGTGGGACATTAGAGCACATCAGACATATCGAATTGCATTCTGAATACGAAGAATGGCCTTCTGATATCAAATAATTTTGATTTTTTAAAATTCGCAATGTAATACACATTTTATGGCAAATCATTAAAAATTGATATTTTTGATATTTAACAGTACTTGAAGTAAACTTTATAAATCTGATGATTTATACTTAAAGTTTATGTAGGTGGGATGAAAAGCTGACGATCAATTGAAAATTTTGACCTTTCGTATTGAAGATATGGATTTTTTTTCCCAAAACACCAAAAAAATATAGGTCTTTTTGGGAAAAAAATCCATATCTTCAATATAAAAGGTCAAAATTTTCAATTGATCGTCGGCTTTTCCTCCCAGCTACATACACTTTAAGAATATATCATTAGATTTATAAAATTTATTTCGAGGACTGTTATAATATCAAAAATTTGAAAAATATCAAATTTTAATAATTTGTCATAAAATTTGTATTATATCGTGAATTTCAAAAATGTAAATTATTTGATATCAGAAAGACATACTTCGTATTCAGAATGCAATTCGATACGTCTGAGGTGCTCTCATGTCCCACAAAAAATACTGTCGAAACGCCATAAACGCTCATTCTAGATCCCTTAACACGGTTTGGAAATAATTTCTTCATATTGTATCTGTCGTTTACATATCCTTCCTAAAACACCAAAGTGCGAATATTTCTAAACACCTAAATTAGCTAAAAAATTAGGACATGTTACAAAACTATATTTTCTAGAATATCAGAGAATACTTTAAATATTGGCCGGTTATTTTTCACACAGTGACGTTAACTAGGCAATGTCCTATTACCTATAACATACACTAAAACACCAAAGTGCGAATATTTCCAAACTGAATTAGCTAAAAATTTAGGACATGTTACAAAACAATATTTTCTAGAATTTCAGAGAATACTTTAAATATTGGGTGGTTATTTTTCACACATTGACGTTAACTAGGCAATATCCTATACTTCTAACATACACTATTTGTAGAGGTCACGCGTCAATGGTGAGAGCACTGTGTATTGTGTATAGGAAAACGCAGTATGCAATACCCACCCCACCTCAACCCCGGGTTAGTAAAGCGTGCAACCCATAGCTATCCATTGGTAGGACATCATAGAGCATGTAGAGGGTTGGTATAGATTTCCACAAGGAGAGTTTGTACCAAATCCCAAACCCCAATACGTAAGCAAAAAAATAATTCACATTCTATATATATTTTGTTGTTATCTTGCAGGTTGAGTAGCGATCATCAATCAAGGGTTTCTTGTTGCCCTTAGAGATTACTAACAGAAAGCTGTTGGAGATTCTCAGTAACCTGGTATTGGTAAGAACGTAATAATTTAATATAATGTAGGAAAGTCTAACATCTCGTGGTTCGTGTTTGGTGCAACTTTCTTCTGCTTTGTAATTCCAGACGCATTTGAATGACAAAACGTAGAGTTTCAAAAGTTCCAAATTTTGACATTTCCTCCTGAGGGCGATTCCCACCACCTTTTGTAACGGGCTCATCACGGCACGGTGAAGTTGGCTCGAGATTAGAGATTAGAGATTAGACATTCGTTATTACGTTGAATATTACACTTTTAATCGTTTTTCTGCATCGATCAAGGGTACTGGGGTCATTTGAGACCGTTTTTGGACTTTCAAAAATTTTGGCCCAAAAATTTCAAAATGTTTGAACTTCCTTATTTGGGCGAATTTCGACCTAAAACCCACTTTAATGTATCGGTCAAGTGTTCTCGAGTATTTTTACACCATTTTTGGACATTCAACAATTTTAGCCAAAAATTTCAAAATTTTTGAACCTCGTTATTTGGGCGAATTTCGACCTAATAACCCCTTATGGATCGATCAAGTGTTCTTGAATATTTTGACACTATTTTTGGACATTCAAAAATTTTAGCCAAACATTTCAAAAATTTTTGGGCTAATTTCGACCTAATAACCACTTTTATGTACCGACCAAGTGTTCCTGAGTATTTTGACACTATTTTTGGACTAAACTTTTGAACTTCGTTATTTTGGTGAATTTCGACCTAAAACCCACTTTTATGCATCGGTCGAGTGTACGTGTTCTCAAGTATTTTTACACCATTTTTGGACATTCAAAACTTTTAGCCAAAAATTTCAAAATTTTTGAACTTCGTTATTTGGGGGAATTTCGACCTAAAACCCACTTTTATGCATCGGTCGAGTGTACGTGTTCTCGAGTATTTTTACACCATTTTTGGACATTCAAAAATTTTAGCCAAAAATTTCAAATTTTTTGAACATTGTTATTTTGGGTGAATTTCGACCTAAAACTCACCTTTATGTATCGGTCGAGTGTTCTCGAGTATTTTTACACCATTTCTGGACATTCAAAAATTTCGACCTAAAACCCACTTTTATGCATCGGTCGAGTGTACGTGTTCTCAAGTATTTTTACACCATTTTTGGACATTCAAAAATTTTAGCCAAAAATTTCAGAATTTTTGAACTTCGTTATTTTGAGTGAATTTCGACCTAAAACCCACTTTTATGTATCGCTCAAGTGTTCTCCAGTATTTTTACACCATTTTTGGACATTCAGAAATTTTAACCAAAAATTTAAAAAAATTTTGAACTTCATTATTTTTGGTGAATTTCGACCTAATAACCACTTTTATGTATCGATCAAGTGTTCTGGAGTATTTCAACACCATTTTTTTGATATTCAAACATTTTAGTAAAAAATTTCAAATTTTTTGAACTTCGTTATTTGGGTGAATTTCGACCTAAAACCCACTTTTATATATCGGTCAAATGTTCTCGAGTATTTTCACACCATTTTTAGACATTCAAAAATTTTAGCCAAAAAAAAATGTCCTGGAGTCATAAAACACCTTTTTTGAGCTTCGAAAATTTAAGACCAACAAAAATTCATTTTTAGACATTCGTTATTTCGCAGAATTTAGATCTAAACTCCACTTTTCTACACGAATCACGTGTCCTGGAGTCATTTGAAACCATATTTAGAAATTCGACACCATTTTATTTAGACTTTCAAAATTTTTGACAAAAACATCTCAATTTTAAACATTCGTGATTTCCCTGATAAAAACCATTTTTTACACCGATTACGTGCTCTTGAATCATTAGAAGCATTTTTAGATATTCGAAGTTCCTTGACCATAAATTTTTTTTTTAGACATTCCTTATTAGGCCGAATTTCGATGTTAAAACAACTTTTCTACACCGATCACGTGTCCTGGAGTCATATAACACCAAAATTTCAGACCAAGAAAAATGCATTTGCAGGCATTCAAATTAGATATTAGACATTCGTTATTTCGCAGAATTTCGATCTAAAAAACATTTTTCTACACCGATCACTTGTCCTGGAGTAATTCGACACCACTATAGACATTCGGAATTTTTTTACCAAAAAATCTCAATTTTTAGACATTCGTTATTTCGCAGAATTTCGATCCAAAAACACCTGGAGTAATATGACACCATTTTTGACCTTCCCGAAGATTTTTGACCCAAAAATGTGCATTTTTAGACATTCGAGATTAGAAATTAGACATTCGTGATTTCCGAAAATTGTCATATAAAAACCACTTTCCTACATCGATCAAGTGCCATGGAGTCATCTGACACCACTTTTTGACATCAAAAAATCCACTTTTTTTTTCATTTAGACATTCGAGATTAGAAATTAGACATTCGTGATTTCCAAAAATTGTCATATAAAAACCACTTTTCTACATCGATCAAGTGTCATCTGACACCACTTTCTGACATCAAACAAATTTTGACCCAAAAATTGCATTTTTAGACATTCGAGATTAGAAAATAGACATTCGTTATTCCGCAGAATTTCGATCTGAAATCCACGTTTCTACACCGACCACGTGTCATGGAGTCATTTGACATCATTTTTAGACATTCGAGATTAGAAATTAGACATTCGTTATTCTGCAGAATTTCGATCTAAAATCCACTTTTCTACACCGATCACGTGTCCTTGAGTAAATTGACACCATTTTAAACCTTCCCGAAAATTTTTGACCCCAAAAAATTGCATTTTTAGACATTCGAGATTAGAAATTAGACATTCGTTATTCCGCAGAATTTCGATCTAAAATCCACTTTTCTACACCGATCACGTGTCATGGAGTCATTTGACATCATTTTTAGACATTCGACACCACTTTAGACATTCCAAAATTTTGACCAAAAAATCTCAATTTTTAGACATTCGTTATTTCGCAGAATTTCGATCTAAAAACCACTTTTCTACACAGATCACGTGTCCTGGAGTAATATGACACCATTTTTGACCTTCCCGAAAATTTTGACCCAAAAATTGCATTTTTAGACATTCGAGATTAGAAATTAGACATTCGTGATTTCCGAAAATTGTCATATAAAACCACTCTTCTACATCGATCAAGTGCCATGGGTCATCTGACACCACTTTTGACATCAAAAGTTTTGACCTAAAAATTGCATTTTTAGACATTCGAGATTAGAAATTAGACATTCGTTATTCCGCAAATTTCGATCTAAAATCCATTTTTCTACACCGATCACGTGTCATGGAGTCATTTGACATCATTTTTACATTCGACACCACTTTAGACATTCCAAAATGTTGACCAAAAGATCTCAATTTTTAGACATTCGTTTTGTTTCGCAGAAAAACCACTTTTGATCTAAAACCACTTTTCTACCACAGATCACGAATGTCTAAACGAATTTTAGAAACCTTTTCTACACCGAAAATTTTGAATGTTTTGACAAAAATTCGAGCATTTTAGACATGTCGAATGTTAAAAATGATGTCAAATGACTCCATGACACGTGATCGGTGTAGAAAAGTTGATTTTATATCGAAATTTTCGGGAATAACGAATGTCTAATTTCTAATCTCGAATGTCTAAAAATTAAATTTTTTGGGTCCAAAATTTTGATTTTGATGTCAAAAAGTGGTGTCAGATGACTCCATGGCACTTGATCGGTGTAGAAAAATGGTTTTTATAT
Organism: Amphiura filiformis; assembly: GCF_039555335.1. Classification (NCBI taxonomy): domain Eukaryota; kingdom Metazoa; phylum Echinodermata; class Ophiuroidea; order Amphilepidida; family Amphiuridae; genus Amphiura; species Amphiura filiformis. The sequence goes on along the minus strand of NC_092640.1, from coordinate 16,229,747 downwards.
GACAATTTTCGGAAATCACGAATGTCTAATTTTTAATCTTGAATGTCTAAAAACGCGTTTTTTTGGGTCAAACATTTTTCGGGAAGGTCAAAAATGGTGTCATATTACTCCAGGACACGTGATCTGTGTAGAAAAGTGGTTTTTAGATCGAAATTCTGCGTAATAACGAATGTCTAAAAATTGAGATTTTTGGTCAAAATTTTTGAATGTCTAAAGTGGTGTCGAATGTCTAAAAATGATGTCCAATGACTCCATGACACGTGATCGGTGTAGAAAAGTGGATTTTAGATCGAAATTCTGCGGAATAACGAATGTCTAATTTCTAATCTCGAATGTCTAAAAATTAAATTTTTTGGGTCCAAAATTTTTGGATGTCAATTTTTGGATCAGACATTTTCGGGAAGGTCAAAAATGGTATCATATTACCCCAGGACACGTGATCTGTGTAGAAAAGTGGTTTTTAGATCGAAATTCTGCGAAATAACGAATGTCTAAAAATTGAGATTTTTTGATCAAAATTTTTGGAATGTCTAAAGTGGTGCACTTGATCGATGAAGAAAAGTTTTCGGAAATCACGAATGTCTAATTTCGAATCTCGAATGTCTAAAATGCATTTTTGGGTCAAAATTTTCGGGAAGGTCAAAATGGTGTCATATTACTCCAGGACACGTGATCTGTGTAGAAAAGTGGTTTTTAGATCGAAATTCTGCGAAATAACGAATGTCTAAAATTTGAGATATTTTGGTCAAAATATTTGGAATGGTTTAAGTGGTGTCGAATGTCTAAAAATGATGTCAAATGACTCCATGACACGTGATCGGTGTAGAAAAGTTGATTTTAGATCGAAATTCTGCGGAATAACGAATGTCTAATTTCTAATCTCGAATGTCTAAAAATTAAATTTTTTGGGTCCAAAATTTTTGGATTTCAATTTTTGGATCAGACATTTTCGGGAAGGTCAAAAATGGTATCATATTACCCCAGGACACGTGATCTGTGTAGAAAAGTGGTTTTTAGATCGAAATTCTGCGGAATAACGAATGTCTGATTTCTAATCTTGAATGTCTAAAAATTGGGTCAAAAATTTTTGATGTCAAAAAGTGGGGTCAGATGACTCCATGGCACTTGATCGGTATAGAAAAGTGATTTTTATATGACAATTTTCGGAAATCACGAATGTCTAATTTCTAATCTCGAATGTCTAAAAATGCAATTTTTTGGGTCAACAATTTTCGGAAGGTCAAACAGTGGGGTCAGATGACTCCATGGCACTTGATCGGTATAGAAAAGTGATTTTTATATGACAATTTTCGGAAATCACGAATGTCTAATTTCTAATCTCGAATGTCTAAAAATGCAATTTTTTGGGTCAACAATTTTCGGGAAGGTCAAACATGGTGTCATATTACTCCAGGACACGTGATCTGTGTCTAATCTCGAACGTCTAAAAATGCAATTTTTTGGCTCAAAAATTTTTTGATGTCAAGAAATAGCGAAGATGCAAAATTTTGAAATTTTTGGCCAAAATTTTCGGATGTCCAAAAATGGTGTCAAAAGACTTAAGAAGACAAACTTTAGAGTAAAACATAGTTAAACATAAGAGTTTGATTTTAGGTCAAAATTTTGCCAAAGAACGAAGATATAAAATTTTGAATATTTTGGCCAACAGTTTCGGATGTCCAAAATTAAAAGATTGTAGAAGACTTAAACTATACATAAGAGTTTGATTTTAGGTCGAAATTTTGCCAAATAACGAAGATCCAAAATTTTGAATATTTTGGCAAAAATTTTCCGATGTCCAAAAAATAGTGTCAAAAATTGTAGAAGACTTGAACTATACATAACAGTTGTTTTAGGTCGAAATTTGGCCAGATAACGAAGATACAAAATTTTGAGTATTTTGGCCAAAATTTTCGGATGTCCAAAAATGGTGTCAAAAGACTATCCTTGAACTATACATAACAGTTGTTTTAGGGCGAAATTTGGCCAGGTAACGAAGATACAAAATTTTTGAGTATTTTGGCCAAAATTTTCGGATGTCCAAAAATGGTGTCAAAAGACTTAAGAAGACTTAAACTATACATAACAGTTGTTTTTAGGTCGAAATTTGGTCAGATAACGAAGATACAAAATTTTGGCATTTTTTGACCAAATTTTTCGGATGTCCAAAAATGGTGTCAAAAGATTGTAGAAGACTTAAACTATACATATAAGTTGATATGAGGTCGAAATTTGGCCAAATAACGAAGATCCAAAATTTTGAATATTTTGGCAAAAATTTTCCGATGTCCAAAAATAGTGTTTAAAAATTGTAGAAGACTTGAACTATACATGACAGTTGTTTTTAGGTCGAAATTTGGACAGATAACGAAGCTACAAAATTTTGAGTATTTTGGCCAAAATTTCGGATGTCCAAAAATGGTGTCAAAAGACTTAAGAAGACTTAAACTATACATAACAGTTGTTTTTAGGTCGAAATTTGGCCAGGTAACGAAGATACAAAACTTTGAGTATTTTGGCCACAATTTTCGGATGTCCAAAAATGGTGTCAAAAGACTTAAGAAGACTTGTACTATACATAACAGTTGTTTTAGGTCGAAATTTGGTCAGATAACGAAGATACAAAATTTTGACATTTTTGGCCAAATTTTTCGGATGTCCAAAAATGGTGTCAAAAGATTGTAGAAGACTTAAACTATACATATAAGTTGATTTGAGGTCGAAATTTGGCCAAATAACGAAGCTACAAAATTTTGAGTATTTTGCCCAAAATTTTCGGATGTCCAAAAATGGTGTCAAAAGACTTAAGAAGACTTGAACTATACATAACAGTTGTTTTTAGGTCGAAATTTGGCCAGGTAACGAAGATACAAAACTTTGAATATTTTAGCCAAAATTTTCGGAGGTCCAAAAATGGTGTCAAAAGACTTAAGAAGACTTGTACTATACATAACAGTTGTTTTTAGGTCGAAATTTGGTCAGATAACGAAGATACAAAATTTTGACATTTTTGGCCAAATTTTTCGGATGTCCAAAAATGGTGTCAAAAGATTGTAGAAGACTTAAACTATACATATAAGTTGATTTGAGGTCGAAATTTGGCCAAATAACGAAGATCCAAAATTTTGAATATTTTGGCAAAAATTTTCCAATGGTCAAAAAATAGTGTCAAAAAAACTGTAGAAGACTTGAACTATACATATAAGTTGTTTTTAGGTCGAAATTCATAAAAATAAGGAATTTCACAAACTTTATATTCAACGTATAGAATTATTCAATTGCGAATGTCTAATCTCTAATCTCTAATATCGAGCCAACTTCACCTCGCTCTCATCACAGCGTGACAAACTAACGCGCTATAATCTGCGTGTTTCAAGAGGAAATTTTATCATCTTTGAAAAGCTCGTTCAAATTTCTATAAATTGGGGGAATAAAGTCGCATCGTGCCGAATCACCATCTATCATCCACCTTATTTGGTAATTTAATTTTAGTGTTTCCAAGTACCTGCTTTTGCTGTAAGTGTAAGTGTAAGAATACTATGTGTGCAGTACATGTGTACAGGTGTGTCGATAGGTATGAGGTAGTAGTATTCGAAATAAGCCAAAATCTTCAACGGTCATTCCGTGTTCACGGGCCCGAACTTAAATTGAATTATTGTTATTGGTGCACCATTGTGGCGCTTCGTAAGGACCCGCCTTATTTTGAACACTGAGGAAATACCTATATTGTGTATGTTGATATATCAGTCACTTCAGGGTTTTTATGCACATAATGTACATGTCAGAAAAGGTATGCATCAAAGTCAAAGTTATATACAATATGACTTGCGTGTGTATACTGCATGCTGTATTTCTTTTTAGAATGAAATACATTTTTACATGACTCCCTACTCCATACAAAAAAACGGTGCCTACAGTATTATTATACTTATCGATATATTTTTAATTGGCAGGTCCAGGTAGTTTTGTGAGATTACGGAATGCCATCAGCGCCAAGTACCTGAAGTCTCCACAGCTTTTCAAATTTTGTTTATGTGTAATATGTGTAGTGCGTCGCAAATCATTATAATAATAGTAATAACAATAATCATGTTGTATGTGATCAGGATGGTGTAAATTGTTTATTATCTTGTATGTATGTATTTATTATCAAGAAGTCAGTACTTAATACATATTAAGGGCTCATAACGAAACAAAAGTTGTCGCATTTGTGACGAATTCTTCACCAAATAAAGGATGTACCTTACGCCGTCGGCGAAATCCACTTGGGACATGGTTTACCAAATCATCAAAAACAATGTTTCAATCACGACTATTTCGTGCGCCTTTTTTGATGATTTGGTTTACAAGTGTCCATTGTGAAACCTCCTTTAACGATGAAGCATCAACTTACACGGAAACATATCCCGTCATTGAGACAAAAATTGTCACCAGTTTAGTTCCGGTCACTACATCAGATTTTTCGGTATTCTCAGAAACTTACCAAAATGCAACTTATGTATGTGACATTGAACAGTTATCTGTACTTCCTAACCATCAGATTACATTGAGAGCATTTACTGGACCTATAAAATGCAGTGTACTAGTTACTACCAACAACAGTACTGGTCTTTCTATCAAAATGGTACATTCCGGTCTTAAAACCGTGTACACTTATTTCTATATAGAAGTGTTTGGAAATAAAACCAAAGATTGCGCAGATCGATATATGTTGGTATCAGGTGACTATGTTCCTTGTATATCAGTAATCAGTGGAACCATAGACCGTGAAGACATGGACGGTCATCTGCGGCATATCCTTTGAAGCTATGATCGTCTCGCACAAACACAAAGGCAAGATAGTCTTCAAACCTGCCATCGAATCGATTTACCGTACAAAAGGTCAATAACCCAACTCTCGTCCACTCAATTGCATTATCAGTCGCAATCCAACTGAATTTTGTGCTCGGAGCATCCGTGTAAGTGTGACGTTGAGACCAAGGCTTATATAACGCAAATTGAAACTCATTCAATGCCAGAGTAACAGGTAGTGTTAGATAAATTCGAAACGGTGAATATACGAGTATTTATTTAATTAACTTGAAACTGCAGCAAATAAGGGTTTTTTACCGTTTCATTTCTTGTAACTATAATTGTTTTGCGACAAGAGAGTTTACATTGCAGTCGTAACTGTGTCAGAGACAACGTGTATACTTCGATTGAATGCCGCTTCTTTCAAATACGCTAATCCAACAGGTGCGAGTGAGACGTACATGGTTTCAGCAGAATGTGAAATTTCTATAGAATCACTATCCAGACGACCGTCCATCTCTTCACGGTCTATGGTGGAACCCAATTCAGGTTTCACTTTCATAATACTGAGATGACTGATACTTGATTTACGTAGTGAAGATGTTGAATTGTCATCTTGTTTTGAAAGCTTTTCTGATTCATTTTATGAAATTGATAACTGCGGTGTGACTCTTTATAGAAATTATGTCAGGCAAAGAGAACAAATTAAGTCATACAGAACTGGTATTATGAAGTATGAGGAAGAGTACATTTCAACTGATGAGGAGGAATATTCATCATCATCATCATTATCACCATCATCAATATCAGCATCATCATCATCATCATTATCATATGATGATGATAATGATGATGAGGAACATATCTTGTTCCAAGTAACTTCACACCTAATTAAGAGGAACTATCTGTTATTTTTGAGAATATAATTGCCACGGTCAAAAATAGATTTTCTTTATACTTTCATATTTGATGGACCTTGACCTCAAACTAACACACATGGGATAAATTTCGGAAAAATATCCCCGTTGCCATGGTAACAGGCAAATTTCAATTTTAGGCCTATTTTCACAATTTTTGCATTTTTCAGCAGTCAAATTGTCAAGTTTTGAAGCCAGTGTTACTAATATACACATTATAAATATGATTTTTCCTTTATAAGGTATGAATAGGTCAAACCTTAGATGCCGCAATGAAAGTATAAAAATAATCACCAGATGTCAGGGTGGGTTATACCATTTATTTGAAATAGGGGTGTTTTTCAATTTTTTCAAAGTATGAAAATATACCAACTTTGTATAGCTCATAAACCATATGGTAGTGTTCCGATTTCAACATCGACCACGGCATGTTGAGATGATACATTGGTCTTATGAAAAAGTTACATTTGAGCTTGGGGAAAACACATCTGTATATACAGTGTTGCCAGACATTTTCCTATTTTTCGAAATTCAACACAAATCTCACCTTAAGTTAAATGATGTGAAAATGAAACATCATCCTTTCAAGGAACATTTATTAGAAAGAGAGTTTTTATTTTATTCATATCAAATTTGATCAGTTATAATGGTCAGTGTTGTTCTAAACCACATGGGTGTTGCCATAATTGGGGTTTAATTGTGATTTGTGGATATTTTCAACTTTTTACAAGTCATAAAAATACCAAAATGCATTTCTATAATAAAGAAAGAAACATCGACCTCGTCATGTTGAGATGATATATTGGCCTACTGAAAAAGTTATTTTGATCTGGGGGCGGGGTAAGACATCAGTTTATACAGTGTTGCCAGATAAACCACATGGGTGTTGCCATAATTGGAGTTTAATTGTGAAGTGTGGATATTTTCAACTTTTTACAAGTCATAAAAATACCAACTTGCATTTCTATAATAAAGAAAGAAACATCGACCTCGTCATGTTGAGATAATACATTGGCCTTATGAAAAAGTTATTTTGATTTGGGGGTGGGGGGTAAAACATCAGTTTATACAGTGTTGCCAGATATTTTCCTATTTTTTCAAAATTCAACACAAGTCTCGCCCTAAGTTAAAAGATATGAAAATGAAACTTCACCTTCATACGGAACATATCTTTTTAGAAAGAAAGTTAATTTCATATTCAATTTGATCATCTGGGATGGTCAGTGTTATTTCTAAGCCATATGGGTGTTGCCATAGCTGGCATTTAATATGACAATTTAGATATTTCCAGCTTTTTACAAGTCTTAAAAATAGTACACATCCTTAAAATTATTGTGGAATGAACGCAATATTAAGGTTAAAAATTACCCTAAGAACACTTTGTATGTGAATTTAAATTTGAGTTCGGAAAATATTTCCTTCTATACAGTATTGCCAGTTATTATCACATATATTCAAAATTCAATGTATGTCTCACTTTAGGATTTATATTGTTTAAATCGCTGCCATGAATAAACCACATAGATGATGCCACTATAAATGGAGTTAATAGTGAAATGTGGATACATTTTCAATTTTAAAATGACACCTTATTAAAGTTACAGCTATAGTATTCCAATTTTTCACAAAAACACCCAAAAAGCACACAAATTTGTCCTAATTTGGCGCTTTTATGGGCACTTTTGCCTTAATGCACCCAATTTGGTGTATTGTCTCCACTGCAAACCCACCAATCGACATACCAAAATTGCTAAGGTACCCCCAAAACCGTGGCACATCCCCGTATACCTTTAACCAGGGAGAACCCCCTCCGGCGTCATGTCATAGGTATACTGTGCCCAGTAGACCTCTTTTTCTACTTGAAACGGATATTTCCTCAGACAACTTTTATCAACATTTTAGTGATTTTTTATTTTGCTTTAACCCTGCAAGTATCTACAAAAGTGTTCATATAAATCTCCTTCAGTCTTGAAAGCTTAATTTTAGTTGCTTCATGTCATCAATGAGCAGGGGATGCTTGAATGACAGAGAATTAGCAACAATATCATGCAACATTTCAATGGTCATTTCTTCTTCATACTTTCGACTCTCCTGCGAGCTCCTCTCGGGAAAGGTAACTGGACATTAATTTGTCTGGCTGTGAAAAGGTTCTGTGCGTTATTGTCTTTGACTACAGCTCAACTTACCGTACTTTTCCTAACCAGACAGTCCATGCCAAAATTGTTACTACACCTTTACATTTCATCGAATCTCTTTTTAATGTCTGTCATTTTGAACATCACACTTGAAAGATGTATGCTATGTAGAAACTTTATTTTGCAATTTCATAATTTGCATATTATTAGCATATTTACAAGAAAAAACATGAAAATCAATAAATACCTATATTTTTCACAATTTCAATATTTTATTAGAAATTAAGCATGTAGGCCGTTTGTTATGACTTGATGAATGAAGTTGTTAAAACAGATTTTGATATTTTTGCTTATTTTTCCTTTTTTGCCCCAAAATGTGTAAAAATCAACATTTTTGGATGACCTATATTTTCTTTGAATATTTATCAAATTTCTTAATTTAGGTATAATACAGTGCAGAAAAAGATGTCAAAAAATCTGTTAAAACAGATTTCCAATAAATTGTTCCATTTTCCATTTTGGGTTAAATACTCAATTTTCATGCGCGGGATATTTGAAACATAAAATGAAAACATGTCCATTGCACTTTTTCCTCGAGATGTACTATAATATCAAGGTTACGGATATATTATAATCCCTTCTTATCTTCACTGATCCATCAGATACCTATTGTTATGAATGATCAATGAAAACGTTCAGAACTGGGCTACTAATTGTCTGTCAAATATCTATAGTTATTTTCATGACTGTGTCAACTCAGAAATCATGCAAGGTCGAATGCAGGAAAAGTATGATCAGTTGAGCTGTATTCTCATATCTTTCGAGACATTTGCTGGATCTATATAGTGTTTTGCGCATTTCTTCCCCATATCTTTTTTGCAAGTATAGTTGGGATGTGTGCTTTAATAATATGGGGTAGGCGTAATTTAAACATTATCTTACTCTTATATGCATCTTTTTGCAATGTAACAATCTTATGTTATTTTAATTTATTTTAGCCTAGCTAGTATGTGTATATTGGTAAAAACATTATGGCTTTTATGTATATTTTAAAGTATACATGTTTGATGTTTTCTGTGTTGTATTTTAAGGGTTGGTCACCCACCTTTGCACAGTATTTTTGTCGGACCTGAGAGCACATCAGACATACCAAATTGCATTTTGAATACGAGGAATGTCCTTCTGATATAAAATAATTTTGATTTTTTTTTAATTCGCGATACAATAAAAATTTTAGGGTAAATTATGCATATTGATTTTTTTTATTTTTTGACATATTACAGTTAATTTAATAAATCTAATGATGTGTGCTTAAAGTGTATGTAGCTGGGATGAAAAGCCGACCACTAATCAATTAATTAATGTTAATTGAAAAATTTGACCTTTCATAGTGAAGATATAGATTTTTCCCCAAAAGACCTTAGGTGTTTTGGTGAAAAAATCTATATCTTCAATACGAAAGGTCAAATTTTCATATGGACGGCTTTTCATTCCAGCTACATACACTTTAAGTACATATCACTAGATTTATACAATTTACTTTTGAGATCTGTTAAATTTCAAAATATCAATTTTAATCATTTGCCATAAAATTTGTATTATATCGCAAATTTCAATATACGTCTGATGTGCTCTCAGGTCCACAAAAATATGTGAAAACGTCGCTATTTGAACCCTTATGACTTATAAAAATATCGACATCTCACTATTAAACCCTAATTATGGCAACACCCATGTGGATTGGAACAACACTGACCATTTATACAACTGATCAAATTTAATATGAAAGTAAATTTCATTTTAATAAACTTTCCTTGTGAAGGTGAAGTTTCATTTTCGCATCATTAAAGTTTAGGTGAGACTTGTGTTAAATTTCGAAAAAATAGGAAAATATCTGGCAACACTGTATAAACATATGTTTTCCCCAAGCTTAAGTGTAAATGTTTCATAAGACCAAATATGTATCATTTCAACATATTTTTTAAGGAATGCATACCATGGTATTTTGGTATTTTTAAAACTTGTAAAAAGTTCAAAATAACCACATCTCGCTATTCAACCCTAATTATGGCAACACCCATGTGGTTTGGAACAACACTGACCATTAATACAACTGATCAAATTTAATATGAAAGTAAATTTCTTTCTAATAAACTTTCATTTTCAACCTAAGGTGAAACTAGTGCTGAATTTTGAAAAAAAAATAGGAAAATATCTGGCAACACTGTATAAACAGATGTTTTTCCCCAAGCTCAAATGTAAATTTTTCATAAGACCGATGTATCATCTCAGCATGATGAGGTCGATGTTTCATTTTCACATCTTTATTTTAGGAATGTATGCCATTGTATATTGGCATTTTTAAGACTGAAAAATAGCTGAAAAAGCTGGAAAAAAAAACTGAAAAAAAGCTGAAAAAAGCTCAACATATGTTGAATTTTGAATTATGTGATAATATCTGGCAATACTGTATAGAAGGAAATATTTTCCGAACTCAAATTTAAAATTTAAATTCACATACTAAGTGTTCTTAGGTTAAATTTTAACCTTAATATTGCGTTCATTCCACAATAATTTTAAAGGTGTGTACTATTTTTAAAAATAAAAAAAAGCTGGAAATATCTAAATATTGTCATATTAAACGCCAGCTATGGCGACACCCATATGGCTTAGAATAACACTGACCATCCCAGATGATCAAATTGAATATAAAATTAACTTTCTTTCTAAAAAGATATGTTCCATATGAAGGTGAAGTTTCATTTTCATATCTTTTAACTTACGGCGAGACTTGTGTTGAATTTTGAAAAAATAGGAAAATATCTGGCAACACTGTATAAACTGATGTTTTACCCCTCCCCGATCAAAATAACTTTTCATAAGGCCAATGTATCATCTCAACATGACGAGGTCGATGTTTCTTTCTTTATTATAGAAATGCATTTTTGTATTTTTAGAACTTTTAAAAAGTTGAAAATATCCACAAATCACAATAAAACCCCAATTATGGCAACACCCATGTGGTTTAGAACAACACTGACCATTATAACTGATCAAATTTGATATGAATAACAACTCTCTTTCTAATAAATGTTCCTTGAAAGGATGATGTTTCATTTTCACATCATTTAACTTAAGGTGAGATTTGTGTTGAATTTCGAAAAATAGGAAAATGTCTGGCAACACTGTATATACAGATGTGTTTTCCCCAAGCTCAAATGTAACTTTTTCATAAGACCAATGTATCATCTCAACATGCTGTGGTCGATGTTGAAATCGGACACTACCATATGGTTTATGAGCTATACAAAGTTGGTATATTTTCAAACTTTGAAAAATTGAAAAACACCCCTATTTCAAATAAATGGTATAACCCACCCTGACATCTGGTGATTATTTTTATACTTTCAATGCGGCATCTAAGGTTCGACCTATTCATACCTTACAAAGAAAACAGTATATATATATTGTGTATATTAGTAACACTGGCTTCAAAACTTGACAAATTGACTGCTGAAAAATGCAAAAATTGTGAAAATAGGCCTAAAATTAAAATTTGGCTGTTACCATGGCAACGGGGATATTTTTCCCAAATTTATTTCATGTGTGTTTGTTTCAGGTCAAGGTCCATCAAATATGAAAGTTTAAAGGAAATCCATTTTTTGACCGTGGCAAACATTTAACAAAAATTCTCCAAAATAACAGATAATGCCTCTTAAGTGTCCTGTGCATTGCGCGTGTATGGAAGCATAAGTGTATCATTTCGAGCAAAACCCAAGAATCGGTCGCTATACCCGGGTTTCGCAATCCCATTCTTGGGTTTTGCTCCCCAAACTAAGGAATAGCTCACCAAAACTCAAATCGGGTAGCAATTCTAGGGTTTTGCAGGCCATTCCTAAGAATGGGCAGCAATACTATGGTATAGCCTCCGAATCTTGGGTTTAGCCAAGCAAATTCAAATCCGGGTAGCTATTCTAAGGTTTTGAAGCCCATTCCTAGGAATAGCCCGCAAAACCAGGGTATAGCCCCGAATCTTAGGTTTAGCACGGTGAAACTCAAATCGGGGAGCAATTCTAGAGTTTTGAAGGCTATTCCTAGGAATAGCTAGCAATACCATGGTATAGCCTCCAAATCTTAGGTTTAGCTCGGTAAAACTCAAATCGGGTAGCGATTCTATGGTTTGGGGCTATTCCTAGGAATAGCGAGCAAAACCAGGGTTTAGCCGCAAAACCCTAGTTTCGCTCCCCATTCCAGGAGAACAGGTTATTGGCGAGTTAAAAAATAGGCGAGTTAGAAAAAGGCGAGTTAAAATGGCGAGTTACCCCCTGCAGTGTTTTCCGGAAAGTCCACGCGGCGAGTTAAAATGGCGAGTTACCCCCTGCAGTGTTT